>NC_039267.1:10491205-10782275 GCF_003368295.1 Carassius auratus | reverse complement strand
AACATAACACTGTTAAAAAATTACTGTAAATTTTACAGTAAAATACTGGCAGCAGGGTTGCCAGCCAGGTACTGTAAATTTTACAGTAGTCGTACTGTAATTTAATTTACAGATTTTTCCTGTATTCTCAATTACAGTAAAATTCTGTAAATTAAATTACAGTAAGACTACTGTAAAATTTACAGTAACTGGCTGGCAACCCTGCTGCCAGTATTTTACTGTAAAATTTACAGTAATTTTTTTTATATTTTGTATACTGCATTTTTACAAAAAATATATTATATACTGCATTTTTAATACATTGTATATGGCATTTAACAATTATTTAAATAGCAAATGCACACTTTCAAGTAGTTTACTGTGCAAAGCAATTCTTTGAAAAAAGCATATGTGTATTTGCTATATTTAAAGTATGTAAAATGATAGCATACAATATATTTTCCCTATTGCTGACTTAACTTTAACTGCATAAGTGTTATATAATGCATAACTTAATTCACCAAAAAAATATAAAAAAATAACATTTTTAAAATCTAAAAAAAAACAGGTCAAATGTTATAAATCACTTTCAAATTTACATAAAAAAATGACATAAAAAGTATATTATTTTGAACTCATTTTTATTTATTTTAAAATTATTCATTTTTTTTTAAATGGATATGAAAATTTGGCATGATTTCTTTTTTATTACTTGGAACATAATGGCCATCATGGACCTTGACACAAAGAAATATTCAAACTGCGTTATAACCGAAACATGACCAACATGGTCATATTAAAACAGTTCACCCAAAGTGAAATTCTGTCATTTCTCACCCTCAATTTCATTCCACACCCTTAAAACCTTTGTTCATCTTCACAACACACATTAAGATATTTTTTATAAAACCTGATGGCCCAGTGATGCCTACATTGCTAGCAAGATCATTTCCTTTCCAATGCCCAGAAAGGTACTAAAAACATATTTAAAACAGTTTATGTGACTACAGTGGTTCAACCTTAGTGTAATGAAGCAATGAAAATACTTTTTGTGTGCCAAAAAACTAAATAATGACTATTCAACAGTATCTCGTGATGGATGACACTGCTTCATGAAGCTTCAAAGCTTTATTAATCTTTCAGTTCAAATCAGAGCATATCAAACTGCCAAAGTCACATGATTTCAGTAAATGAGGCTTCGTTACGTCATAAGTGTTTTGAAATTTCAATGGTTCGTGTGACTTTTGCAGTTTGATACACGTTCTGAGCAAATGATTTGAAACAAAAGATTCGTAAAGCTTCTAAGCTTCATGAAGCAGTGTTTTGAGATCGCCCATCACTAGATATAGTTGAATAAAATCGTTGTTTTGGGAGATGGGGGTGGGGGGTTGGCAAAAAAAGTATTCTCGTCGCTTTATAATATTTAGGTTGAACAACTGTAGTCACATGAATTGTTTTAAATGTTTTAGAGGCTTTCTGGGCATTGAAAAAAAGAAATGATCTTGCTAGAAATGCACGCTTCACTGAGCCACATCTTATTATGTGTTGTGAGGATGAACGAAGATCTTACGGGTGTGAAACGACATAAAGTAATTATTGACTTAATTTTCATTTTGGGTGAACTAATCCTTTAAAAACCACAAAGACATTTTCAGATAGCTATCATCATTAAGGAATAGACCAATATTGCCAAACAAGTCATACAAAAAAAAGTGATGCATGACTGACCGGAAGGAGCCGCGCACTTGCAGAAGTCATACAAACTTTCCATCAAACAGATAAAAATCAACCAAATAACAATTATGCTCCAGATGAAGTTCCATCCCCAGGATTCAAAGTGTGACTAGAAATATTGAAAAGAGTAAAGAGGACAATACATTAGATATATTACAAAACATAATAATACTTTCAGAAACAAGTAGGGGGAGGACAGATACAGTCAGAGACAGATACAGGGATGAGAGGTACAGTCAGAGAGAGACAGAGGGATGAGAGGTACAGTCAAAGGCAGATAGAGAACAATAAAAGGAAGACGCAATCTTGGTGTGTGTGTATCCTTACATTTCAGAAATTCCATTGGAATTTGCACAGAAGAGTGGCAACATGTGGGTTGACTGCCACACATTTTCTTCTGTATCACTTGTCCTGTTTTTATTTCGATGGCACTTTTCCCTTGGCTTTGGGTCCTCTCTCTGGATTTATGCCCACAAAGCACCTAAAGGGTCATGAAACAGACAATATGTAATTAAGATCGGTTTTAGGACCTCCAAGAAAGTTGGAGATGTCCACTAATAATAAAAAAAAAACATATTTAACTCAATAGCTTGCTGGTGTTAAATAGGGAGACAAATATATTCTCTTCTCGAGTTAAGACACATTGTTTTAAAGGCATCAACAGAAATAACACTGATAACATAACATTATTAAAAGGAATGTTCTGATATAACTTATCTATAAAATGCTGGTTCTGAAGTTGTTAGAATTCAACCATTACCTTTGAATGAACTCCAAGGTACACACTGCTTCCTCCTGATACTCAAGATTAAACTAGTAATAAGCAGCAAACAGAGTGGCAAGGCCGGACAGGAAACTGGGCTGAGTGCCCTCACACACCACCTCGCCTTCAATACTCAGCATCCAGTGCCCACTTGTCAAAGTGTCTCCTAAAACAATCAATATCACAATAGTAATTAATACCTATACCATTTTTTTTTTTTTTTGTATTTCAGATTTTTACATTTACATTACATACTATATTTAGTAGGGGTGGGATAAAAATGTGATTCTTAAATGTATCGCAATGCATAAGCAGACGATTCTGAACTGATTCACAAATGTCAAAAATAAATTTTCTAAACGTTAATTAATGTAATGTTGACGGAAAGTAAAAGGCGGATCTCTGAAACGCGGAAGTGCATGCCCATATGACATGCACATATTTCTTTTACTGTCTATGGTGTGTATCCACTGGCGCAGAGCAAGCGTTTTGAGACCTATAACGTTACTTGAGCGTTTTCAGTCCATTTAATGGAAGTTGAGCTTCCATAGTTGCATATGGTTTGTGGTGGATCGATTATGCAGCAAAATGCCTCCTAATGTGAAACAGACTGCAAGCACTTTGTTTTTGTCTTCCTGAACCTTCTGGTTGTTCGTTCATTTGAAATGACTCGAAAAAAGATTCGTTCATTTTGCTGAACGAGACTCAAAAGTCCGATTCGGTAAAATGATCCGAACTTCCCATCACTACAACTGATGATAAGATTCAAGTCATAGACGCAATAAAACAACTCGTTTGTTTATTGGTCAGTGTCGCGCATGATCAGTTCATTTGTTCAAGTGTCACCGCACTGATAAGGAGCATTTGTGCACCCTGTGCCAAAATACACACAAGATTTGCCGGCCGACATAAATATAGACACATATATATAACTAGCACATTTAATAATTTCAAGGAAAACGTATTTGGTCGCCCTAAGGTAATAAATTAGGCTAACTATACAAAGCAGACTTTATATCAAACAGATTTGTTAAAGTTTTCACATTAACGTTACCTGAAGTTAGCAAATGCTCAAAAAAAAATCTACATCTCACTGGTTACGTTAACCTCTTAGAAAAGCACCACTGAGAATTTATATGACACACACATCCTCCGTGAGCGACCCTGACTGACCGCGAGGCTTTAGAAAGGCGTTTTATTTCGGCGCCCGTGTTAACAGATGACTGCATGTGCAAAGGTGTTTACATCATAAAATAATCACGACGAAGTGTGCTGATAAACACTAAGTTACAGTGAATATAAACTATTAGCACTGAAACATGTCATTCATAACGAAGGATTCCAGAGATTTTCTGTCCATGGCTGCTATAGCGCCGGGGGATGTGTGAAATCCTACCGCGACCGCGCTACTGAAACCCCGCGCAATTCTGCCTCGCGCCCCGCGGACGGATGATGCTTGAATCTGGGGTTACCAATATAATCCGCGAATGTAGATGCATTCATATACTATAAACTACCAAACAAGAAATATAAAAAACTGAAGTCACTTACCACAGTTGTGAATCACTCCTCTTGTCTTTAACGTTAATCTCCTCGACCGTTGACGATGCGGCTCCGAAGATTTGAAATTTACAGCAAAATTCTGTAAATTTGAGTCAGACCTACACGTGACCCCAGAATGCATTGCAGTTTACAGCAATATGCTGTATTATTAAAAAACAGTCCGCGGCTGTAAAATAATGCTGTAATTTTTACAGCAATTCATTACAGTGTAACCATAAACACAGTGCACCCAATGCAACACTCAACTTACATATAATATCTCAAAGTTTAAAAAAAAAGTGGTTTGGGGGTTTTACGATGTAATTTCTTATCAAATAATATGCATATGAAATGCATTTCCTAGTTGACAATACAGTTGTGCCATGCAGACATATGCGCAAATTAGACCAATGGACGGTCAGAAAACTTTCTTTTTTTTAACTTTAGGGACACTAAACGCCACATCGTCATCACAAAGTCAAAATAGAGCTACATGAAGCTGCAACGCCTTGTGGTCAACGAGATAGCTTTCTAGGAAATGCAGCGAAAGCATGAAGCAACGCTCTCTCGACAGAGATATCAGCTGAATGATAGTTATATTCTCTTGCGCTGCCCCCAGTGTATTATATAAAGCATTCTTATCGTCTCTACTTATGATTAAAAATAGCAAGTCTCAAAAGAAGATGTGAGCGTTCCATAATTGTGATCTGCTATGCAGGTGACCGATTTCAAAATGCATATCGCACAAACTCATTCAGAAAGTCACTAAAGCAGCAAAGAGTCAAAACAGGTCAACATTTCGTATAATAGGGTTAAATAGCCTTAGTGTGTCTTCAAAGACCTTCAAGGGAACATCTTTAGTGAGTTATTGATCATGGTGCATCTCGAGGCTCTCCAGCTTCTAAACAGTGATTCTGAAGAACTCAACAGACCACAGCTATGTGCTTTTGCAACAGTTGCTTCGTTTCAACACTTTAAAAATGTGATAGGAAATGTCTCTTTAAAACCTTTTTTTTCCCCTCGCTGTTGTTTCCACCCCCTCTTTGATCAATTTGCATAGCCAATAGTTGTTCTGCGCGCGTCTGAGGCTTTCGGATTGTTACTGGGCAGACTTTGTCTGTGGAAGTTCACCTTGCCAGGAAGAACCTAATCTATTTTGCCAATCGCCTGATGAACGCTGCTGCATCTCAGAGTCTGCCGCGTGCAGATGCCATAAATAAATTTATACAAATGTAGCAGAGTGACAGAAATAGCCAATCTGCAGCCCTCTGAGAAAGTCAAAGATATCTGTATTATAAAGACCGTATCCTATAAGATAAAGTGATACAGGTGATAAAATGATTACAATTTATGATTAAAGGGAAAAATAATAATAATACAAAAAATAACAAATATATTCTATTAGCCTATATTTTCAAAGTTAGTCTGCTCATACGTCTAGTCTATATTTTTATTATATTACTGAGCCTTATGAAGTTAAATTAACAGAGCACGCAAAAATGATTTATTTCAGCGACAGCTTGGAATTTAGGGATAATTAAGCAATTCCAATTATTCAAATGCTGGAAAGTCTAGTAATTGCATTTCCTTGTTTAAACATGTGCGTTATTTAAACTGCAGTGTTACCCACACGCAGCCGACACGTGAAATTTCGGTAATGCAGGGCATCATGAGTGGGTTTCAAGACATCCAAATGCCGCATTAATAGCTTCAAACAATGGGCACTACGAGTCATAACACCATCAAGGATGCATGCTTTTTCTTTTTGAAAATATAAAGCTTTCCTTTCCTTTTTAAACTCTTATGGGTGGATATCATTCAAACGTTCTTTTTAAAGAAAACAATAACTAATAAATTACTAAAATATTCATCATTAGAACGTTTTATTTATTTTTTTAAACGTAGCCTACATGTGTAAACAAACGTCACATGAATTTATTAGCATAAAATACACATTATATACATATATAAAATATATACATTTCAGCAACGTTTTGACTCCCCCACTAAGTGACGTGTTCAAACCCTCAAAATCAACGCCTTTAGTTTCCTTTGAGCTCATTTCAAGACTCAAGAAGCCAATATAATATGAGCATCTTTTAAACTTCGTCGGGATATATCCATCTCAGTAAACAAACAGTCTTAAACAAAAAGACACTATAGAGCATCACATAGCCCCTCTCAAATAACGCCAAAAAAGTTAACTCGGGTCTGATTCTGATGACTGTGCGTGGTTCATGCCTCTATATTCTAACCTGACCATGCTGTTTTTTCGCGGAATAATGACGTCACACAAACGAAGCTCTTACTGGTCTAAGCAGCTCATGCTATTTCCCGGATGCATACAATTAACGCGATATCCGCGAAGACACACCCAAAGAAAGTTTGCCAGACCCCCCAAATATCATAGCTGATTTTACATTTAAGTTTTTCACACATTATCCTATGTGTTTTTTTCCATGGAAACTCAAAGAGCTTAAGTTTTGGGTTTCCATAAATGGAGGAAGTCTTTCTGTATGGTCATTATCACACAGAAAGACAAAGAAAACTCTAAAATAATGACAGTTATATTGCTCATAAATTAAAGGTGTAATGATACGATTAAATGTGTATCTCTGATTATATAAAATAAACATGATATTCATTTAAACACAGAAATGGCATCACAGTTCTATGAAACAAGCATCCTATAATAGGATAATAAGAAAACTAATGTTGAGACACAAATGTTTGCACATTTACAATCATCACTTCAGTTAAACTCAGATATCAGTCGTAAGCATTACAGCAATAATCTGCTGCACTAAACAAACACTTCCTTCATTTGAAACCATTGTTGCCACAATTATTAAGAAATTATTCTAGATTACTAGAAATATTTTTTTGTCTAAAAGAATTTCTGCAAAACCAAAGAAATTGATTAAAAAAATAATGTACAAGCCACAACTAAATTATTTATTTTTTATATAATAATATATATATTTATATAAGATACATTTAGTTTAAAACATGTTTGTTTATTATTATAAAACATAAATTAATAAAACAACCTTTGTGCTAACTAATGTTACAAATATAATTTTACACTTTTGTATAGTACCATATTATTTACAAAAAGATTCTCCACCTTCAGTTAATTCAGTTTTATTTAATTTCAGTATTTTTTTAAATTACAATTACAAACAATTCTTTATTTGTATTATTGTTTAATTCTCTTTAATTGAACAGTTAAACAAGAAAGGGAGAACACATTTGTATAAGGTTCATCATCATAAATCCAAATTTTGTATATTATTAAATTACTACATTTATTTTAACATTATTTTATTCAACTTATTTCTCTGAACAAAGTAAATTTATTTCCTGGAGAATTATATATTTTTGAATCAATGAACATGACCACTAAACAGGCATGTATGTTTATAAAATACATGCATTTTTAACATAAATCATCAAGCAGCAAATGTCTTTACCATTAACAACAAACAATGAAAGTTACATTTAGTTAAAAGGCAAAGAAAGGGAATAACAAAATAACAGATTTCTCACAGTTATAATGTTGTGGTTGAGCAACTGCAGATGTCCTTACTGAATAAAAACAAGAACACTTAGGCATCACAAAAAATATTTGATATGCTTCATTTATTGACATAGTTTCTGATTATTTTAAATGGCAACAACTGGTTGAAACTGCTGTTGATAAAAATAAAAGAGTGAAAAATTCTCCATCTTTGTTCAAAATAATTAAAGAGTTTACATAGAACTGAATATATATATATATATATATATATATATATATATATATATATATATATATATATATATATATATATATATATATATATATATATATATATATATATATATATATATATATATATATATATATATATATATATATATACAGACACACACATACATACATTCTCTCTTTCATCCAAAGCTAAATTTTCAACACATCATTAATTTATCTTACCTCAATATAATGATTTTTTCCCTCTACATGACTTTTTATTACCTATTAATTTGCTTGGCTAAATGACCTGATCTGTAAAATTGTTTATGCTGCCTAACACATTCATTACGATGCAAGAGCCTCACAAACTCTTTAAACCGAACTTTTATCTCATTATTTTAATCAAAATGAATAAAGTCTTATTGTTGACTGAATATTAATTTGTTTAGTCAAATATAGGTATTGTCCAGAAGTTAATAACAGTGTGAGAGAGATGCAGAGGAAATCTAATTTACTAGCACAAACCCACAAGAGGTGCAACAGACCTTAGGAAATAACTGCATAGAGCAGTAGTCACAGAATAGCTTCAGGCATATCTCCTATTAGAAAAAAAAGAAAGACTTCTTTGCTTCACTTAAAAAAATTACCAGAGGAATCTATTGCTATTTTTACCTCATCATCAACCTGGACAATGTGATGACAGACATTTTCTTCAGACATAGTCTGTCTAGTTTAAATTGACAATGTAGATCCCTGTCAAAAGCTCCCTGCCAACATTACAGTATTCATTCTCCCGACCCCCGAATCCTCATATAAACATCACAGACACTGTGCACCAAGACCCTTCTACCCATAAGTGCATGCAAATATTATTGTTTCCAAGATACCTCTTATAGGTACTGTCTTTTCCTGAACACACCAGCACATTTTATGTTGGACAGCACAGCTATTGCTGTCTTCCTCTCCTCTGTGCCTCTCATATCACAAGCCCTTGAGTTTGTCACTCACGCAACAGCTGCTGGCTGATACTTTACCATTCCAGTGCCCATTTTTCCCTCTCCCACCTAGCAAAGAACCCACATAGAGAAACAAAAGCCTTGTTGGAGAATGCAAGGACATTTCAGGGGGCAGGTTATGTCCCTCGAGAATTCGTCAGCACAAAAAATGCCATCCAGACTTTGCATGGCTGACACTTCCATTACTGGGAAAACATCCCGAGAAGTTCCACCTGGGAGCAAAGCATACTTCAGCATTGTCAACAATGTAGCAGTCGGGATCAAATACACTTTGAGAAGAAACACTGCTTTTTCTCTCCTCTATCTTTAAACCAACTTGAAACAATAGTAACTTTCATGTTTTGCACTGAATATTGTTGCTTTTCCTATCAGCTGAAAAGCACCTGCAGCAAACTAGTGCGCAAGACTTCTTATTGCACTGATCCAAATGCAGGCTTTGCAGTTCTGTTTCAATTATGTGGGTTCTCTTGCAATCCCACAATCACACCTGCACTGTTGCACAAGGCATGGCATCTTGAGGTAGGTTTGCACCTTGGTTGCCCTAGTCACCTAGTTGTGTTCTTGGATAAGGACATGGGGGTCCCTGGCAAAATCAGGTGGGGTTAAAGCATAGATGTGAGAGAGATCATCTGCAAATTCTCACGTTCAACCTACTTCAGGTGTCACCTCATTTAGGGTTTTCAGCAATAGTGCTGTTAGTTACACTGAATTGACCTCTAACACTAGCTTGCTCTATTCTTTTTCTATTCTATCTGTTTTCGTTCTATCTATTATATTATTTAAAAAGCCCTTGGTATGTGTACTGCGTTAAGCTAACTGAGACTTGTTATAGCACTTGAATATCATTGCTCTTTTGTTGATTTTGATTTCTTCAATTGTCCTCATTTTTGAGTTAAAAGTGCATACAAGTGTCTGATAAATGACTAAATGTAAATATAAATGTAATAAATTGGGGATTAACATAAAAAAAATCATCATAAAAGTTGTTGATGCAACTCATGCTGCATATACAAAGTCTTCTGGAGTTTTATGATGGCTTTAAGTAAGAAACGGAACAAAATATGTTATTTCGTTCACCCAAAAATGTCAATTCTGTCATTAGTTACTCACCTTCATGTCGTTCCAAACACGTAAGACCTTTATTCATCTTCAGAACACAGATTAATTTATTTTTTATGAAATCCGTTAGCTTTCTGACCCTGCTTAGACAGCAATGCAACTGACTGCTTCAAGGTCAAGGTGGCACTGTCATGAAAGCATATCGAAGACTGACATGGAAGAGAAGAAATTGCTGAATAAAGTTATTTTTGATGTCTTTGCCCACAAAAAGTATTCTTGTAGCTTCATAACATTACAGTTGTACCACTGATGTCACATGGACTATTTTAATTATGTCCTTACTACCTTTCTGGGCCTGTCTATGGAGGGGAAGAAAGCTCGATTTCATCAAAAATATTCAACCCAGACTCATTGGTAAATACATTTCTGCAGCATTAATACGTACCTTACTGCACCTTTAACGGCAGTCTCAAAGTGAAGCCTCCAGTGAGTGGCACTAAAACATGGATTCTCAATACGTGACCCTGGCACTTTTTTGTTACGTTGATAAAGGCAAGTATTGCTGTGGTTCATATTTCAAATATCTGATGAGTGTCACAAAAAGTTAATGCTCTATCGTGCTGCAAATATCCCCTACACCAAACCCAACTGTAAACAAATGCAAAAGTGATATAAAAATGCATTTGTTGATGCAGCCATGCTATTATAACTTCCTTATGCAGATTTGAGCTGTTTTGTTGAACCGTAGTTTCACAGGGTTCATATCAGAGCTCTTCATCACCTAAGTGCAGAGCTGTATTGTGTGAGCCACCAAGCAAACCAACTAAATCAGAAAACACATGCATATGAAGCTGGAAATTTGACGCTAACCTCAAATCTCGCAGCTTGTTAAAATGGTTTTGAATTCATAACATAATATTCCTCAAGTAATTATGTGAACATTAGGAGTTATTAATCAAAACTGTGGACCTGCAAATCATACTTTGTGTGAAAAGCAATAAAAGTTGTGAGAGTTTTACTTCCTCTAGTGTTCATTTCAACTGGAACCTGCAGCGATTCGTATTTATGTACGGTTTGTGTGTGTGTCTGTGTGTGTGTTTTGCAGAAATGTAGGCAGAGGCACGTATTTCCAATGAGCCTATGTTGAAAATATCTTAATTTGTATTCTGAAGATGAATGAAGGTCTTATGGGTTTAGAACGACATAAGGATGAGTTTTTAATGACAGAATTTTCATTTTTGGGTGAACTTTTAATAAGTGATGTGGTGTCCACTTGATGAATAAATGTTTTTTTTTATTATTATTATTATTTGTTTGATTCATTTTCAATCATTTGATGCAATGATTTGGTCGTAACAGTTTATCAGTGAATAATGACTTCAATTTTGACCTGTTCATAACTCAAAACATTCATATGATTAATAGACTTGTAATGCACAAATTCTCTGTTTTATGGAGGGGGGAAAAGATAGAGATTTGGAAAGATATGAGGGGGAGTAAATTAATTTTCTTTTTTGGGTGAACTACTCCTTTAATATAACTAAGGATCTTAAAGGTTCAGTGATAGGCCCCCCATTCAGGCCTCTAGCCCTCCAGCAAGGGGCATTACAAATCAAACAGCCCTCCATCACAATTACTTTACCACACATGAATTCACAGTATAGCCCCACACTTGAGTCAGGCTATAATAATTTGATCCTTTTGGGAAATTCTAGTGTCGGGTGTAATTTACGATTAGTATCTTTCAAGTTCCCCCTGCCCCGCTGCTGCCATCAAACCCCAGGAGCCACCGTGTGTGTGTGTGTTTGCAACATGTGTCGCTTGCTATCTCGCTTGCTGAGGCACACAAAGGTAAAGGGAAGCTTAACATCCTGGGAAAATCTCAAACAGAGTGAAATTACCTTGATCCAAAGATTCCTGCTGCATACCAGCTCAATGAACCCATAACACACCACAGTAGAACAGCTGAGAGAGATAAAGAGCAGTACAGAGCACGACAGAGTAAAATAAAAGACAAAATGCTGAAATAAATACAAAGATGATTATAACCAGGTTTTCAAGTATTGTAAAAAAACATATTCTTGACCAGATCCCCCAAAACAGTAGCCACGACGAGAACTGATCAATGATGATCCAGCCGCACCTCTCTGCAGGACAGACCCATGAATCTGTTTGGGTTTATTTAAGAAGGGTGGAGGTTGTTTTGACTGAGATGCTATTGTGGGGGGGGGGGGGGTCAGATTTGTGGAATTGCACCTTTTAAATGTCAGACACAATATTGTTGGATATTGCATTCTTTTAGTTGGGCGAGTCTGAATCTCCTGGGTTTCAATTTAGGTCAACTTAGGCTTTATGATACTGATTGCTCACACCTTGTTAACCTACAATGAACCTAAGTTCTCGTCACACTTCCGAGGTAAACAGAAGACTTTATGACAGGTTCTTTGCCTCCACTCCCTAAAACCAAAGATAAATCTGGACCAATGAAGGTGTTGTCAGTCTTAGAAATTAATTTGTATAAGGAGATATATATCCATTTATGAAAATTCTTGACATTCTTTGAGTAACAGTGCTAACAAGGAAATGTTCTCCAAAGTAAAGATATTGAGAACAAAAATTATATTAAATTGATTACTGGTTAAATAAAGACAGGGTATGTTTCCTTAAGTTGCCATGCAACTTGACAAAACATATCAAAGCTCTGAGTCACTACATTTGTTGCACAGCCTATTCACTTATCTGAATAATGCATTGATAAAATTAAATCTATTTAATCAGACCGTGGCAGTCAAACATTTATGAGGCAACAGCCCGCATAGAAACATTTAAAATTGACAGCACACTTGTGGTCATAAGCAAAATTTACGAAATGTGGCATGATGGATTGCTCTGCACCGAGCAGAAAATGAAAACGATAAAACAAACTGAGAGCAGAGCAAACTAGGTTTTCAAGTCATTTAGAGAAAAGCAGTTTCTCTAGCTGAATGCACCTGTTAGCCGAGTGCCACTTTGTGAAAAATTATCAGTTCTATCATAACCTCAACATCTTGCTGAGCTCCTGCATGGCAAAATACATGACTCTGTTCATAAGCAAGAAATATATTCTAACATATTCTCTCATAATGGTGAGAATCTTGTGCTTAAAATGAGTACAACACACAGACATAAACACACAACTGCCTGAAAAAACACTTTATCTGATCTGAGTGGTTCTATTCTGGCTTTTAACTGTTTGTTGTGTTTGGAGGGATTTCAAGCCATTTTAGATATGTATCAAATGATCCCTTTATTCAGAGGGATTCGGTTCTGATTTTCCCTTTTCCGTTTCCTGAATACATTCCCTACATGTCACCGAAAGCAGACGCAGATGTAGAGGGTGTTCTGAATGGGAGGCTCACATATGCTTAAACTTCATGAAACTGACTCTTAATAACTGTATTTATTATTATAAGTATTTAACAATAATTTTCACCTCAACCATAAGGCTTTGCAAGACAATCCAGAAGACAATCATTGACACCCTTCACAAGGATGGTAAGCCACAAACTTAACTGTCAAAGAAGCTGGCTGTTCACAGAGTGCTGTATCCAAGCATTTTAACTGAAAGTTGAGTAGAAGGAAAAAGTGTGGAAGAAAAAGATGCACAACCAACAGAGAAAATCGCAGCCTTATGAGGATTGTCAAGCAAAAGCAGAATTTGAGTAAACTTCACAAGGAATGGACTGAGGCTGGGGTCAAGGCATAGAGACGCGTCAAGTAATTTGGCTACATTTGTCGTATTCCTCTTGTTAAGCCACTCCTGAACCACAGACGTCAGAGGCGTCTTACCTGGGCTAAGGAGAAGAACTGGACTGTTACCCAGTGGTCCAAAGTCCTCTTTTCAGATGAGAGCAAGTTTTGGAATTAATTTTGAAACCAAGGTCTTAGAGTCTAGAGGGAAAGGGTGGAGAAGCTCATAGCCTAAGTCGCTTGAAGTCCAGTGTTAAGTTTCCACAGTCTGTGATGATTTGGGGTGCAGTGTCATCTGCTGGTGTTGGTCCATTGTGTTTTTGAAAAACCAAAGTCACTGCACCCGTTTACCAAGAAATTTTGGAGTACTTCATGCTTCCTTCTGCTGACCAGCATGAAGATGCTGATTTCATTTTTCAGCAGGATTTGCCACCTGCCCTCACTGCCAAAAGCACCAAAAGTTGGTTAAATGACCATGGTGTTGGTGTGCTTGACTGGCCAGCAAACTCACCAGACCTAAAGAATTGTTGTCAAGAGGAAAATGAGAAAAAGAGACAAAAAAAAAATGCAAATAAGCTGAAGGCCACTGTCAAAGAAACCTGGGCTTCCACCACCTCAGCACAGCCACAAACTGATCACCTCCATGCCACGCTGAATTGAGACAGTAATTAAAGAAAAAGGAGCCCCTACCAAGTATTGAGTACATGAACAGTAAATGAACATACTTTCCAGAAGGCCAACAATTCACTAAAAATATATATATATTTATTGGCCTTATAAAGTATTCTAATCTGTTGAGATTTTTTGTTAAATATGAGCCAAAATCATCACAGTTAAAAGAACCAAAACTACTTCAGTCTGTGTACATTGAATTTATTTAATACACAAGTTTCACAATTTGAGTTGAATTAATGAAATAAATTAACTTTTCCATGACATTCTAATTTATTGAGATGCACCTATATATATAATAAAGATTTTTTTATTATTAAAATAGTCACAAATGCATATGTAATTTCCAGAATTTATTCTAGGAAATTCTAAAGATTTTGCTGACTAGAAAAACTAGATTTGTTGCAAAAACATATGTGTATGTCCATTCTTTGCTACCTGCATTAAAGATGACATTATATTATAGACATAATGAACTCTTCATTTAGTTTACTGTAGTAAATATGCTTACAGAACTTACACAATTATGCATCACTGAATGATAATGCAACAAAGAAGCACTTTCATTCACTAAATATATTTTGTAACTTAATGCAACCATGAGAGTTCCTGATTTGAGGTGACAATGCAAAAGAGCTGAACAAAGTTTACTCAATGTAAATAAGCAGCAACATGATGCATCGATTACCAGTAAGTGTGCATATTGTGATCTACCTCCTGATAAGGTAGAAATGTCTACTAGCAAGCAATAATACAGCAATGTAACAACTTCCATTAATACATCTTAAGTGCTACAAATCCTTAGGTTTATGTGATAAATCATAATAAATGTTGTTGTTTTTTTCACATTGCTGTGAAGCATTTGGATAGTTTTTACTGAGCATTTACAGTCATGTGTCACTGCATGGTCATGCAACAAAAGAATCACCTTCTCATTCATATTTCATGTCTCATTTCATATATTTTGATAGAATCATTTTTATTATTAAAAACATTCCAGCTAGTTTTCAAGTCAGATATCAACGTTAAATCTAATTTTAGAACCACAAATGATAAAAATTGCTTCATCGTCTCAGAAAACATCTTGATCCCTGTTTTTTACTATCTGCCCTTCTCCTGTCCACATTTAGGGTAGAGAAAGCCATTCATGATCCATTACCCTCTGGAATTTCTCCACATAGTTGAGAAGCCAGTCCACATCACAGGCCGGCACTCACCTTTCAATCACTCCTGTGCCCTAATCATGTAAGCTCATTCATAATTGCAATGCAATTACTGACAGGAGTGTGACCCTTTGCTTTCTGCAATCCCAATCTAATACATGTGTTTCACCAAAAACAGAGGGATGCTTTGTTTTGGAGAAAGAGGGAAACAAGGGGGGAAGAGGAAAGAAAACAACACTGACATGCTGTGTCATGCAAAGGCTATAAAAAGGGATGCAGCCTTTTTCCTGAATCATTCTGGAGACAAGAGCACTATTTTTAGCAGGGGGAGAGTAAACAGCGGCCGTGGCTGGAACAGACCTGGAATTTTCTCCCCAACAAGAGCTTCAGGGGTCCAAATGACCTGTTTCTTACACCTTCCCCCCTTCCTTTCTCTCTTTTTCTATGTTTTCCCCCTACCCCCTTCATCTGTCTGTCTCTCCAGGAAGGTAATCTCCATTACCCTCCCTCCATGCTGATTTAGAATTCAGAACTGTCCACTTCAATCTGGGAGTGTGAATGGTGAGAAGCCATTCAATGAGGAAAGAGAAACTCTGCTGGGGATATGGGATGGATATGCCTTGCCCCCTCCCACTAATTTCTCTAGGGCTCGACTTCCACTCTCCAGAGCTTCCCAGTATGTCAAGGGTCAGCCCCCCCAGACCTCCTGACTGATGGGTCAACCCCCCTGACTTCCCCAGAGCTCTCCATGAGAATGCTAGGAAGGGAGAATGGACAACAAGTTTCTAATGAACTGGGTAGGGACCAATCTGGACCCCAGTGCTGGGTCATAAAAGATGGCTCGGAGAGACCAAAAGACATTTAAAGTGACAGCTCCTTCCACACTGCTTAGCTTGAGTGGTTCAGGAAGTTTGCTGACACAGAATAGAAGCAGTTATGAACAGACGAGCCATGGAGAAAGGCACTGCAGTGACGGCAGTAAAGCTACCTCTGAATTCCTACGCAGGGCTTGGGAGCATGGGAATGCATTACGGGCTACAGCAGTCATGCCACCAGAGCCTGAATTGGTCGACCTTAGTCAAGCCTTCATGTACACAATAGTAGGATTGAGTCTGGGGTCCATAAACGAGGTCAGAGGGAGGAAATAGTTAGTTCTAGAAAACAGAGCGGTTCTTTAAACTCCTGTCACATGCTCCATCAAAACCATCATCTAGGTAATGCTGTTACACGTATCCAATTAGCGAAATTGAAGCAGGGATAGTTACATCGCTGACCTGACCCTGTGTGAAGCCCAGACAAACAAGCATGCAAAAAAGTCCTTTTGTGATGAACTTCAAAAAGTGTATTGGACCCAACTGACTTGCATTGTGTGGACAAAACATTTTAAGTATCGTCTTTTGTGTTTCGCAGAAGAATGTCATACAGCTATGAAGTGAAGTCTTTGAGTGGACTATCTATTTAAGAGCTCAAACAAACCAAGGATACACCGCATCCTAGAATGCTATCAGGAAAGCAATGTTGGTGGTAGGAGTAAGCATGTAGACTATCTTCATTGCCAAGCCGTAATTATACCCAATAACACCTTTAACACAAGCAGGCTGTTGTTGCCGTCTCTCAGGGTGTGAGGTCAAGCATTTCCTGTGTCTATGAATGGTCGCCATCATTGGAATTGTCATGCTGTGGCTGCTGCTCCCCTCCTTCATTCATTGAAGAGTCATATAAAGTTCGGCATCTCTTTTCCCCTCCATTCTTCTCGCTTTAATAGACCCATGCTTGCGTTTACAGTACACGCCATTCATTGAACCTTGAGTGGAGCTTCATAACAGAAATTAAAGTGCAAGCACATGAGTGGCCCTCAGCTTGACCACAAAATTCTCCTTAACAGGAGCAACGTTGTGTTTGGGACACCACTGACTTTCATTGTATGGGCTCTTCAAAGTATCTCTGAGCTGAGGTTGAATAAATTTTTTTTTTTTCATTTTTGGGTGAAGTATTCCTAGTTCAAACCGTGATGCCAGGCATGGTGGGCTGGGGGAGCGTGAATCAGTAGTGTACCAACAGGTTTGGCTTCCACACCCTGTAGGAAAATAAATACTCCATAATGACTGCTTATTAAAACATGAAACGTGGGTATGACCGAAAGTGTGCATTCCATAGGAAATCCATAACAAGCAAATACATGTTCCCTCATCAGCCGTGACATTTCAAACACACGGGGGAGAGATTAACTACATATCTAAAGTAGGTCAGTGACCACAATGAAAGATGGCTGTGTACAATGTCACTCGGAGCAAATTAACTGATCATCATCTTCCTCACAGGCCTGTATGTAAACTATAACCAGGATATGATTCATTGAAAAGCATAATGTCGTTGAGGAAGAACCACAGACAGATGATGAAGAGGGACTAAAAGAAAAAAAAATGATGATAAATATCACAGTGGAAAACATATCTTGTGCTGAGAGTTATTTTCAAAACGTATCTTGTAATTTAAAAGAATTCTACCAATAGGAAACTCAAAGACAGCAGTGTTCATCTTTCTTTTAGGAAAGAAGAAAAGGCTTGTTAACCCCCCCCCCCCCCCTTGATAGCCCACCCCCATGCACGCCCACCCACTCGCTGCTCTCAGACTCTGTCCTGGGCCCTGCAGTCTGCTGCAATATAGATTAGGTTTCAGCTCTGAACTTGCACTAGCACTGCCAGAATGACAGGGGTGGAAATTTCGAAGAAAAGAAAGGACAAGAGGTAGAAAAAAAGAACAGGAAGAAAGGGGTGTTTTAAATGCTGAGTAGAGGAGTTTAGTTATTATTGGAAAAAATCTAAGAGGTCATTCATGAGCCTGAGCCAAGCTATGAGGAAACTGCTCTCGTGTCTCAAACAGTTGGGGGAACTGGCCAAGTCCTACTTCAGCTGTTGTTCCAGGCCTTGCATTTATCACAGAGGCATTTCCCCCAGAAATCGAGAGACTCTCAGAGGCCAGGCAATGTGTGTCATGTCCTCTCAACATCCAAACTGCATGAAAAAGGTGCTGTTTGGGGAAATTCCTCCATTTAAAACAACAATCATAAAGCAAGACAAACAATATGACAACACCTTTGCGCTAAATCTACATCCCAAAGCAGATGTAGTGAAAACCTTAACTTTGCTGCACCCTCAAACTATTTCACATACTTATCCAGCCCCGCCCACTAAAATTCCTCACCTTTAAAAAACTTTCAAAGTGGGGGAGCTCTGTATTTGACATTTGAGGGGTTAATGATTATGAGAAAAAAAAAAGACTTTCCAGGTTTCTGCCATCTGTTACTTTTATGGACAGCCAAGAAGGAAATTGGGTCTTTGGGTTGTTTGGCCTGAGAATAATGAGCCACTGAAAATGATTGTTATAGATGACCCCTCAGCGCCGTCCTCATATGGACCAAATCCAGCTGCACTCTGCAAGCTTCAAACAATCAGGGATAAATCAATTGGATGTTATGAGGAGAAGGAGAGAGCCAGGCTGCGAGCAAGGTAATGACATCCGCTGTGCAATGGAATGGAGGTGCTGGGAATGCTTTCCTGAATCGTGTGTCGGCTACGAAAGTTTAAGCTACCTCAGTTGCCTGCACACAATTATCAGGGGTGGTGCTCGGTCCCCTTTCAACACATGAGGCTTGAGTAGTACCTATGTTTTGTGCCATATGAGGGGGGCTGGATGTCCCTCAGACAAAACAGCAGATAACATGGTGGGAAGGAAGCAATTCTCGTGAGACGCATTCCATTAGGTGTTAAACATAGCATGCACAACAAATTCACATTTTATATGATGTAAAAGTTACATAAATATATCTTGTCCTTGTAGTGTGTGGCATGGTTCAACTATGGTTGCTGTAAAATAATAAAAGATATGATTATGACACACATCACACAATAAAAGAGAGTTGCATTCTCTTAGGAATGATAAGGAACTCTGGAATGCTTGTGCAAGGTGTCAGTTTGTCCTAAAGCACTGATGCAAATCAGTTCCCCGAGGTGTTCCGAAACAGATCAATCTATCCTTGAGAGATGATTCGCAATAAGCTTGGAATGCACATTCATTCCAAAGCCATATGACACATCTCTTGTGAATCTTCTCATTAAATGAGCATGTTGAATACCACATTTATGCATTGGAAATTCTAGCAACCAACTAAAAGAAGTTTAACATCATTAAGACACAATTAGCATTCTGTACTTTATGCTAGCTGTACATACAAGTACTGTCCGACACTATTTATAGCTGCTGCTGTGTTCTGTTGTATGTCATAACACTTGTGACAACAGATGTTGCTGAATGAAAGTGAAAGCTTAGGGCCAGAGTTTTAAGTGACATCTGTGAGCCCTCCTGCTACATCATGCTAACACAGAGGCCCTTTGCCCTCGGCCAGGAAGTGTGGACTGCAGCCGCTGCATTACCAGCATTTCTCACAGCAGCCTGAGTTATGATGTGCCACCATCATCTGCCGCGTCCCAACAGCTGCCGGGACAGTTGTTGAGCACTGGCGTTAGCGCAATTAATATGGCTGGTAAGGCTCACTTTTCTTGAGAGCATGTGTGCAAGTTTTGGCAAACCAGTTTTGGCAGTTTTTATGTTTGTGATGTGATCTACTCACCCACACAATAGCATCAATGACAACAGGAATAAAGTGAAGATCAGGCAATAGGAGAGCACTGCATCTGTCAAAGTCTTTAAGAGTACAGTAGAAAAGACCTTCACCCGTTCCGGCCTCATTTCTCCTATCCAGCAGGAACTGGGGACAGAAGAAAAAAGAGAAGGGGAGGTGGGTTGTGGAGGGGGCTGCTTAGCACAAAGAAGAAGCCTGGATTAAGTCATGAGCAGCAAACGACATAGGTTGGATTTTTAAAGGATGAGATCACATCCTCTTTCCTCAGTGGCTGAGAGACTCATCCTCGGTCGGACAGCCGAGTGTTCGGCATGCCAAACGGGACACTCATTATTGGGACAGCGGCATGCGGTCGCACACACATTAGCACGTGCATGCACACATTAAAGTGAACAGTTTTAAATGCAAATTATCATGCAAACATATACAGTACCATCTCACATGCAACACAGTTGCAATCGATGGGAAGTTGCATGCAAACGTACTATACAGGCATCAGTCAAATCTACAACACATGCGCGCCTGAGCAGTCAACACAAAGGGATAAGCAAGCAGAGTGTTTCTGAGCATGTGTGCGGGTAAGTAGCATGGGAGGGCCGCAGGGTTACATAACTGTGCTACAGCGGGGCCCCCTTGTTCTCTTCCATATGGGGGCCCCAAAGATTTTGCAATACCCTATTGTGGAAGGAGCTAGTATAAGCGATCATTACTGCACTGGGATAGACTATACATCTGATGTCAAGTCAAGTCACCTTTATTTATATAGCGCTTTAAACAAAATACATTGCGTCAAAGCAACTGAACAACATTCATTAGGAAAACAGTGTGCCAATAACGCAAAATGACAGTTAAAGGCAGTTCATCATTAAATTCAGTGATGTCATCTCTGTTCAGTTTAAATAGTGTCTGTGCATTTATTTACAATCAAGTCAACGATATCGCTGTAGATGAAGTGACCCCAACTAAGCAAGCCAGAGGGGACAGTGGCAAGGAACCGAAACTCCATCGGTGACAGAAGAAAAAACCTCGGGAGAAACCAGGCTCAGTTGGGGGGCCAGGTTCTCCTCTGACCAGACGAAACCAGTAGTTCAATTCCAGGCTGCAGCAAACTCAGATTGTGCAGAAGAATCATCTGTTTCCTGTGGTCTTGTCCTGGCGGTCATCTGAGACAAGGTCTTTACAGGGGATCTGTAAAACCACATGGCAGATTTGTAGTCAGGTTTGGGCCCTTGAAAGCTCACATCACGCTTCCAAAACCAGTTTGGAAGTAGGTCAGTTTGGTGCTCAAATTGACAAATGGAGGTGCTCGTTAACACTACGCGATGCACCAAGCTAAAGCGCTCCCTCCCTGCTGATTTCGGAACTATCTTTGACTATCCAACAGAGGGATAAAGAGGATACGATGCTCGAGATGGAGCACAGATGGAGATATTCTCTGATTACAGTCTCGACACTATAAAGAAATCTAAGACAAGGAGAGAGAGTGTGTGTTGTGTGAATTTTCCTCCCTTCCTAAAATATTTCCTGTATGTCTTCAGCCGGGTTGCCCCCCCCCCCAAATTCTTCCCTCTGCAGACTGCCTTTCACTTTGGGGGGCCCTCAGACCCCCTTAGCCGAGTGGAGAGCTTTCAGGGTAGCCTGATGGATGCTAATGGGGGACTCTTTCAGATCATTTTACAGGGCCAGGCTTTGATCTGCCGGCTGGCTTGCTCTCCACAGGCTGGATATCCAAAAAACATGCAAATCCAACCCCAAACACCCCCCCCCCCCAAACACACACACAAAAACACCTGTGAAAAAACTCCAAGGGCATGAGGGAAGAAAAGAAGAGCCGAGAGGAGTTCACAGACACGAAAGAAAAGACAAAGGAAAGAGCAGAGGGAGAGTATGTCAAAAAGACAGAGACTGAGAAAGAAAGAGAAAGCGAGAGAGAGAGACGCTTTAGGGGGGAGGATGGTGGTCAGAGCCTGAGGCGGATGTGTCTGCGCTGTGGAGAATTAGGAAGGAAGAACTGGAAAAGAAAGTCCGGTGAGGGAACCTCGTCAGTTGCACGCAACAGCCACACTTTGAATGGTGGTTAAGTGTGAGGACAGCTGGAGGCAGTTGATTGGCTAAGAGGCTATGGAACTCTTGCTTCCTGAGGCCAGCTGCTATACCCATGGCCCCAAGTGACAAGGATTATAATTGATCACTATCTCGCAGTTCAGCAGAGTGTATAGAGTGCACAGGGCCACTGAAGTACAGTACAGCTGGCTACCCAGCAAAATGAAAGAGCAGTTTTTTTTCCTCCGCGATCTCTCTCAATCTTTTTCCTATATGCCACTGCAGGCATGGCACAGCACATGGTCCGACATTGTCTAGCTTCCTACATTTGCCTTCCGTCTTGCTTCAGAAACCCATTCTGCATGGACTGCATGTTAAAAGTGTCTGACTTCAAAGCTATACATTTAGATGTACGGATTGCTTGGAGATGTTGCACGGCAAACCAGAGCCATTCGCCTGCTTTGCTGGAGACCTTCTTGTGAGCTCAACCCTGTGAGCTCCATTTTGCGAGGAAAGACATAAAGGGCTCTTGTGCGCTGGTGCCCGGCTCAAGTCCTAATTCGCTTTATTAGTTTCATTGCTTTATTAGATTCCATGCAAAGGGGAAGTGGGAGAAGAAATTATGTAAGTTTCTGAAATAAGAAGGATATTTTTGTAGCCTTTTGGAAGCAGAAAGCTGAGCCTGATCAAAGCCTCCTAGAAGACTGGCGTCGGATTGAACTGCCATCCTTTGAGATCCTTTCCTCCTCCTCCTCTCCTCCCCTTTTAGGTTTCTGTCTATGATGTCATGTTTTAAGTTTCTTTAAAGGAAGGAAGGATGAAGGCTTCTCTCTTCAGCACCTCTTTGTACTAATGGAAAGCCCTCCTCAGGACACATCCGCCCCTATGGCCTCGTGGCATCCAGGGGGCAGGAAACTGCTCCGGCCAGATGAAAAAGTGGAAGTGTGAGAGGAGAATCCTTGCTGGACACGATCCACTCAGACGGAGCCTTCTCACTGTAGCCGAGCCTGAATGGAGATGGGGAACGAACTCTGGAGGCTGTCCATTAAATGCAGCACCCATTGTGTTACACACTTTCTTTTTGTGCACTGAGCTTAGGTGATTTCTTCGGCTCTAGCCTCATTACCAGAAACAGAATGAGCAATTTAACAATGCATGTAGCTAAAAGGTGCATGCGATGCTTTCTGTATGACTACGGGTAACAGAATGACGACTGTTCACCTCAGTGGAAACAATTCTGAGTCATCTCTTTGAGTTTCACACCCTTAAATCAAACTTCTCACTGGCCTAGACTTAAAAAAAAAAAAAACCTGTTGCAGTGGCAATTAACAGTGTCAAGGATTTCAAATTAATTGTAGATATTTAAGCTGTGATTTAAGCTACACGTTTGCATCACAGTGCGTGGGGAGACAAAGTTTCAAGTTTGTCTTTCTGGGAACTAATAATTTTTTTTTTTTTTTGGCAACAGTACAAACAACAACATTCTCAACAAAAATTCTCACGGTAAAATGTAAATTAAATAATTTTGAATATAAAATCTATACACAAACAGTATATATATATAAACAGAAACAAATACTATATATAAAAAATTTCTGCATAAATACATTAGCAATAAACAGCAATCTTAATTCACCATCGTTTGCCTTTTAGCCAATCAGGTAAGACTACAGGGCCTCATCAGTATTAATTACAGGACAGGACACCAAATAATTAATATCCTGTAGCCAAACCAATTCAAGTGGCATATTTATGAATCTTAGAAGGGAAAAGTCATCCTTGTCATCATTTGATTTGTTTAGTTCTCTTTTTTCCCTTCCTAAATCCTTTACTCCATTTCCAAACAGTCTTGACAGTGTGAACGGACTGGAAAAAGTCCTTTCCTGGAAGAAAGTAGGGAGACGTAGATAAGAGAGCCTCGTGATGACTACGGCATAACCAGAAACATCAAGACAGCCTCCACCTCGGCTTTGGGCCCAGACTCCCAGATGTGTGTCATCCTCTGGCTCCAACTGCAGCTGAAGGTAATTTTGCTGGAGAGGAACCAGGGAGGGAACACCCCGCTAAAGTTGAGCCCCACAGACATAGCAGAGAGAGCAAAACTCCCTCCTTTCCTCAAAGACACTGTTGTCAGAGACAGGGACACTTCATACCAGCAGAGGGAGAGGCACATGGATGGAATGGGAGCGATAGATGATGTGATGACAACTGTGATCGCTCTTCAGATACCAACTCCTGTTCCCACACTACTATGGAAAGCAAGACCATTACTAACTTCCCCAAACGGTTTTGCAACATCAAGGTCTTGAGGTGCTGCTGGTTTCAAATGTGACATTAAAATTATGAAAGCAATAAGGACTTCTTTACTATAGTTTTGCAGCATGGTTTACTACACTGCACTCCCTATAGTTTGTGCATTATTGTTATGGTTTGTCGATGATTTTTCTTGTAGCTGGTGAGTTATGGGCCTCCTCGTGTCTGCTCTTAAGAGGCACCTAAAAATACCCAGTGAGGTAATGAGAAAGCCTCTGCACTATTTACATTTTGGCGAGTTGGGTTTTCAGAACAGACTCTGCTGAGAGAGGTGAATCTGTGAGATGACTGAAAGGGAAAATTGTTAAATGCTCTACACAGAACTCTACATAGATGGCTGGGGCTGAGATAAAAAACACAGACATTAAGAAATGGAGAAGAGGCCAAGGCAGAGCAGTCATATGGTGAAACACAGTCAAAAGGAAAGGAAAGAGAGAGCGAGAGAGGAAGGTGCACAAGACAGGAAGACAGAGACAAACACGAAAGACAGAGGTCAAAAGAGACAGTGAAGATGAGACCATGGCCCTGTCTGAACACTGAAAATATCCTCCTTCCTCATAGGCTCTCCTTCATGAGTGTGATACATGTAAAGGCTGTAAAACAGAAAGCAAGATGGTGGCTGCTCAGCCTATACCAGTGCTTTCCAACCTCTACCATCTTAGTCACCCTCAAAGCCTTATTACAAATGCTCCAATTTCCTTTAATCAACACCAAAGTGAAACCGTGTTCCTATGAACTCATATAAGTTCATTTAACATTGTTATTATAATTTTGTGTTGTTGTTTAATTTGATGGTTTGAGAGATACAGAATCTGAGATGAAAACAGCAAGCATGCGTTGTGAAGTGTGAGGCGAGTAAAGGTCACTGTTGCATAATTCTCTCTGTACAGTGTTTATATTTCCACTACAACTGTCATTCACACAAATTTGCAAAACCTGAAACTTACTCATTTCATTTTCTTTCTTAATGTATTTCATTTCATAGCATTTCAAATAAATAAACAAATACATAAATAATATTAGTAGCATTAATAAAATATTTTTATTTAATTGCTGTTATATAAAAATATATATGTAAATATACATAAATGAATAGTTCAGCCGTGAAATTCTACTTGCATTCTAACTTAGTTCATTAGGCCAATAGGATACACATATTCATTACCGTTTACCTCGGACATATTCAATAAATGCTTTGTCTGCAGGTCCTAATTTTAGCCTACCTCCTCCCCAGCACCACCTGTCTAGGTCTGCTACGGGGGCTTTTCCTCTCTCAGCAGAATGTTTCCTTTTCATTATATGTTCTGAGCATTTAGCAGAAGCAAGTCTACTTGCTCTACAGCAGCAGCATAGCAAGTCTAGTCTGCCAAGACCAAACCTATGCACATTCTATTTACAGTGATAAAGATTTTACAATCTATTCCTAGAGTTGTCATGACAGAAATTATATAATGTATACAATTTGTTTGTAAATATATCTTACATATAATAAATATAAATTCTATATCAATATAAAAATAACTTATAAGAAATATATAATAAATACATTTAATTGTCTCAATTAAATTTTTATACCAAAATAAAGCGCTGGTTGGGAAACACTGGTCCTTTTTTTCATCTGTTTGAGAATCAGCAGAAAAGAAAGTGATAAAACATGGTAAAGTAGCAATGTCAAGTATTTATCAGGTGAGAAAAAAATGACAGAAAGGCAGAAATAATAAGAAAAAGCATTGCTGAGGGCAAGAAAGACTGAAATTAAATCATAGGAAGATGCCAAGTGTGTTATTACTGTCTGTAGTAGACTATTCATCTACAGTATCAAACTCTTATCAGACGGTAGATCGCATAAGCTTTGCTAGTTGCATGTTGTTGCACATAAATATTTGCTCTCTGCTTTGTTGCATCAAAACCAGTTTCTGTTGCTTACCATGTCATAAACAACCAACTGTGATGAAAATTTTTCAGTCGCTTTGAACTGCTGTCAGTGCAAGCGCTACATAAGAGCATTGACAAGGAAGGCCATAAACCAAGAAAAGAGTGAGTGAGGCCAGTTGAAAGTGGCCGGGGAGTGATGAACTGAGACCTACCAAGCGGAAAAGGGAGCTGCTATGGCTTTCAGGTTGCTGTCCCTCCGGACCATGACGTTATTTAGAGATGAGCCTGTGATGGTTTCCATTCCAGCCTAATGGCCAGAGGCTTCCAGATAATGAACAGGATGGACAGACTTCCAAACCTCCCTGGGTGTGCATATTTATGCATGATTGGAATCTGAGGCACGTGGAAGGAAGTCCCATGTTTGTCCTTGTCTGCTTGTACTCCTCTCCCTTGTGACAGCAGCGTCATTCAGTTCAGATTCAGATGAGTTCATAATGTTTCACATTCATTGACACAACACGCGTTTCAACTGTGGGCATTCCAACAGCAAGCAATATGCTACTGAGGTCAAACAAAGGCAAATATCAAACTCTCTGTAGTCTAAACACAAAACCAAAAGAAAGAGAACAAGGACCAACTACGCTAAATTCAAATCTACTGCCTATCAGGGCCTGCAAACTATCTTAACTGATTTTCCTCAAAGCTGGAAACAATTTGCAAGGTCTTGGGTGAGTAAAGTAATAGTGTAATACAGGCCTGATTAAGCTATTAAAGAGCTGGAGAGCGGAGTTACGTTATGTTTGAATGGAAACCCAAAAAAACCATAGATAAGTGGCTATTCATAAAGCGTGTACTTGTACACATACTTTTGCAGATGAGCTTTAACGTGACACACTTCAATGCTACAAGAGCTGCAGATGATTCACATTCCTTTAGTCAAAATCATGTCAATCACTCCCACTCCCTCCAACCCTAAAAATTAAATGAGGAGAAATGTTTGGGTCTTATCTGCAGGAAATACCGTTTGATGAAATTACACCTGGCAACTTGAAAGTGATGACTGGGCCCCTGCACTCATTACGGAGTCCCTCGATGCGCGGCCTGCCCTTGATCCTCGTCTGGACTCGACGAAGAACGCGGAAGGTAGACCTTGGAGGGCCTACGGAACTGGGTGGCCCTCGCTCTGGGAAGTGTTCGGCCATCTGTGTGGTATGTCGGTATGTACGCTGGTGCTCCTGTGCCCGTTTAGGGACCATGGGTTTTTCCTCAATACTGGACTATCGCCACCCTGCCCAGAGGAACTCATCTTAGGGAGATGTTAGATAGAGTAGAAATAAAAACGATCCTTTCTGGCCATATTTTAACGGTCTAGCTGAACAACTAAATGAACAATTAAATTTATTTCTGTTCCCCATGTTTGACTTTATGTGAAAAGATAAGGATTTGTGCTCTGCGATCCCACTGCGAGTTCATTTCTGATTCAACTACGTACCATTTAAAATGCCAACATAAGGGATAATTAGAGTTTTGAAAGCAAACATTTAATTAAATGTAACATTTACTGGTCTATACTGCAATATGTGTAATATTTTTACAGCTATTACCTAACATGACAAAATTAAAAACAAATTTTAACTGAAATAAATCATCACACAAACTCATTATAATAAATGTTTTCTTTTAGCTTTGTTGTTTTGTAGTGTTTTAAAGTGTTAAAATTAAGTTTTTCATAATTTCTTAATGTTAAAGAGCCACACAAATGGGAAATCAAAAATTACCTATATTAGAGTGTATGATGTAGCTGTCCATCAGTGTAAACAATGTGCAAAGTAATTAAACCAAAAAGTACACAATTCATAAAGTTATTGGCTTCTAAAGTAAGGAGTCGACTCTGAATCGCTGAAACGAGTCGTTATAGATTTCAAATCTTTTGCCCATCTCTATGTACGTCACCAGGAGCACTTTGCATAATAATCTCTGCCTGCCGTCTTGGGAGAAACAAAACTCTGACCTGCCCCACCCCCCCACACAGACGCTCTGGTTGGTGTGAGAGCATCATGTCGAGGAGACAGTGTGTTTTTAATTGTAAAGGCAAGTTTGTTTTATTTTCACAGCCAAAGAATGAAGATCAGAAGAACCAATGGCTAAAATTCATTTTTACCACAATACCAGAGCAGTACAACAAATCCCTTTTGTTGTGTTCACAACATTTCACTGATGACTGCTTTTCTAATCTTGGTGAGTACAAGACGGGATTTTCAAAGCATTTGGCCATAAAAGAGGGTTCATTACCAACTTTATTTGGACCAACTAGCATCTCCGTATCACAACTTGTAAGTATGATTATGAATTTATGTGTTTGTTTTCTCCCGAGCGTCTTATCAGTATGTCGCGCTAGCACTATATGTTAACCCTCTGGAGTCGATTAACACGGATATACGTTATGAGTAATTTTCCCCTGATAACCCCGAAAAGAACTTAAATTACTTAAATTAAATTACACGCGCGGCTTGAATACGCCCACACAGAAGAAAAAGCAGCGAGACTGTTTTTTATTTTACTGTTTGCTTCGCGATGAGAGGAATAAGACATAATTCACCCCAAAAAAGATGCTAACGATTTGTTTACCGGGAATTTGTGTGCGGAACAACCAATCAAAACTGACTATGTCAGTTGACCAATCAGAACATAGTATGCTACCGAAAGGTGAGGTTTAAGGAAACTGAATCTTTTGAACAGCTTCGCGCGAACCGTTTGGGGATCTCTGAGAATTGATGTAATTTTAAAATGATATTTTGACAAAATGTCAATGTTTTTTAACCTTGGATGGATTTAAACCTAATGTGCAGGACTTATAAACAGTGATAGGAAGCTTAGAATTTTCATCTTACTGGCTCTTTAAAATTGGCTTTTTTTTGGTTTATAATATATGCTAAAATAATATAATAGTAAAAGAACAGTAAAATTTATCTCGCTGTAACATAGAACGTATCAATACTTCGAGATTCGATCTTCTCATTTCTGATTGCTATTTTTTTTTTTCTAGAACAAGCTCAAGTGTTTCACACAGCTGAAGAGTGTCAGACTCGACATGTGATCCTTAATTGATATTTTCATGAATAGAGTCACGCATGCATACGCTGGGGCTTTCCCCATTGATAACCATAGAGACCCGATGATCAGCCCAGCACATCCCATAGGGCAGAGCTGCTGATCTATTTCAGATACTCGAGCGCTTCTCATACTCACGTATGGGACTCCGATTTGTGACACAAAGCCCATGAACACTTCACCTGAGAAAAAGTCCCCCACTCCCTCGCTCAGGGCGTTGCACCCCGGGACAGACTTCTGGTTAATGCCTGACAATTCCAGAGCAATAGAAACCTGGACTGACACTTCAAAAGCTCAAATCTCAGGTTGCTGTCTTCAACACATTCAAATGTCACACACCTCAGTTTCTTCGCCCATTGTGTGGAAGATACAAGATACTACATGCTCGTGGTTGGGAAATGTGCTTTCCACGCGATCTCTTGTTTGATTCATTGACCAGAAGTTCTCACATGTTCTGCAAGTTTATCAAGAGGCTATTAATACGATAGACACCCTGGGGACCAGCGCTGTATCCTTAATCCACAGAGACTTGGAAATAGGAAGTCATCGATTCTTCCCACCACTTGCTCTGGGAATGAGCAGGCCTGTGCTTTCCCTTTTGCTAAATGGGATATTATTATTTTAACGTCCAATCCTGCCTTACCCACGCTAGACTATTTCTGTGGCTGGGAGAGTGGACAGCAAGGGCCACTGGCAGTCTGGACTTGCAGAGGAGTCACCGCAGTAGCCATTTTTTCTCAGAGAAAGAGCCTCCTCTCTGGGGAAGCTGACTTTGACTTTGCTTTCTAACCTCTAGAAGGACTAAAATCATCGGAGTAAGAGCACAGTAGCCTTCCCATACAATGCTGCAGTAGAGGTTGAAGTTGCAAGTAAAACGTACCATGACATTGCAAACATCGAGGTTATTTCCCAAATCTTTGGTAAAGAAATTACTCAATATAACTCTAAAGTGCTCTTCTAAAATGTCTTAGCAAAAAGGTCTGAATATAATAAATGAAATAAAAAATTCAAGTCAGTATTCTATTCAAATGTATTTATAGCCCTGGAAATAACATGAAATTGTTAAAACTCACATGATATAGGGTACTGGTTACGGTAATAAAATGAATTTTTTGCCTGCTAAGCCAGAGTAAATATGTTGATTATTTGTTTCCCATGATTGTGCTTCCTGTGTAAATAAATCATGAAATGCATTTTTCATGGTATATATGCTGCTTCAGTGCTCCATTTCTGCTTGGGGAAAAACATTCATATAAAAAATGTAAAATAAATTATGGATAAACCATGGATTTGAATTGGGACCACTAATTGGTGATCTCAGCTTTATTAGATAATAAACTTTAGTTTTACAAAGATACATTTAAATAATTAAGAACTATTTAAGACCAAGTAATGAAAATTTTAGGATTAAATTGAAGTAAACACAATAAGTCAAAATGTTATCCTAACGTAAATGTCTATGGGGAACTTACTTATTATAAGCAACATTTCCAAACAATATCTATTACTTTTCAATTAATTGTACACAAGGAAAAAAGAAGAAAAAATAGCTAGACCATGCAGTAGAATATTTAAATAACTTTCACTTTACCTTCTGTCACACTGCACAGAAATTAGTTTTTCCTCAATAATTTGTCATCTTCTAGATATATTTGATTGAGACGTGACAAGATAATAAGTCTTGTTTTCTGTCAAACTGATCAAAATGAAGAGAACTGATTATTAAAGGGGCCATCAGATGGCAATTTTTGTTAATTATTACATCCAACAACAAAACACCTTAATCGCTTAGGATATATTCTTGTCTACATCTGGTAGACAAACATTGGTGGACTGATGACAGCTCACTCAGGGGGCCATCTCAGTCAACAATCGTGGGAGGGGCCTGGGTATGTGTGATGTCACAAAGCCAAGAATCTGAGAATGGCTTGATTAAAAAAAAAAAAAAAAAAAAAATTTATTTATCTGGATTAAAAAAAAAACACTGGGTGGATTTTTATCATTAAAGGTTGGTTGTGAAAACCACATCAGGAGCCATACTGACCAGAATGTCATTTAGTTTGAACACGGTTGAAAACGAGTCTTAATCAGCTCTGATATAACACACTGCAATACTGCACAGCCTGAGGCTTCCTCTGCTAGTCTGCTAAACCTGCGAGGCACTGCACTGATCAGAGTTACCCACTGCTTTTAAACAGGTTTACCACACAGGAACTGTGTGCACATGCGCACATGCACACACTCCAGAAGAATACGGAACAGAGCTGATGGCCAGCGGTGAGGACCGACGCATGTTCCCAACTGCTGGAGGAAAAGAGACGACACACATACACAAACAGACACACGCACACAGCTGAAGCAGGACTTCACATGTGTGTGTGAGAGAGCAGCAGTAGTTGCTCTGGAGATGTGGATGTGCCAGAAGTTCTCCCTCAGTTAGCCGGCTGTGGGGATCTGGTGCAGACGGTGCAACAGATGTTTCCTTCATTGGGCACCGCCAAACAGGGCACTGTAAAACAATGTTTGTATGCAGGAGCTTGTACTGTCAAATCAGTTTTGTACTTTCAAAACTCTACATGCCACTCATACAATAAAAACAGCAGTGAAAATGTTTGATAACAAAGGATTTTGATTTGATCAATGTTTCCATCACCCTGTTTTTATGTGCATTTTGACGTATCACATCAGAAACGAGTAACAGAAACACCTAATATCAAAAAAATAATTTGCTTGCTTGTGGTGGTTTTTGACTGGTATGATAAAGGTTTAATGCAAATAATAGCGTATTTGCAGACTAAATAAAATCATCCATGCCCATCAAAATCGTAATGTGACTTTGTGCCACAGGACGGCATAACCTGACTAGCAGACCAATCGTGTTGCACAGCATCTGAAATGTTATGGTCATTCTTAAATACCCGAGTATTTCTGTAGGCATATAATTATCTTCTAGAACAACACAGGCCACCCAACCGATAAAAATAATAATGTTAAATGTATGATAACAAAGGTTTTTTGATTTGATCAATACCTATGTTTCCATAACAGTGTTTTTATGTGCATTTTGAAGACTCGCATCAGAATCGTGTGATGGAAATGCTAAATTTCGGAAATAAACTCATAAACGTTTTTTTACGCTTGTTTGAGGTGGTTTATGCAAATGATAACTTGATTCCTTGAGGTGGTTTATGCAATTGTTGTTACACAGCTCTGTGGAATACTTGATTCTGATTGGTCAGTCAGGACATTCAGAGGTATGTTATCCCTCGATAACAACCTATAAAGCTAATGACACCGGCTCATCCGGGTAAGAGCAGTCGGCGCTGTACTCTTGCTTGAACAATTTTTTTTCTTGGTGGAAGCTTTGTGTTTGTTTAGCTTATAAAATATTTAAACTCGATTTAAAATGTTTGAAAATCTCTGTCGGTGTTTATTCTGCGAGAACAACCGACTGGATGTACATTATCCTTTACATAGCAGATGGAAATGCGTTTGCCAAATAAAGTTCTCCATGCAAATCAAAAAAGTTTGGTGCATTGGGATAACATAAAATGACAAGCAGACTGATCTTGTTGCACAGCATCTGAAATGTTTTATGTTCATTCTAAAATAACTGAGCAAAGTCTTTCTGTATAATTGCCTCCCAGAAGAACACGACTTCTTTCCCAAACAGCAGGCATTCACCTCCGAACGCAATTGTGCTTCGTAAGGCGCAAGTCATGTATTACACATGGAAATGATTATATTCAGTGGCTTATCCTACTTTTCTTTGTGATATTTAGTGCAAGTTTATCAGGAAGTGACGATTTTGTTCTCTTTGACTTTGGAAAGATTCTTATTCGCAAAGGTTTGATGTGATATTACAATTTTGTTTGAAACTCTGGATGGAAAAATTTGCATAATGTCAGTATTTAAATTACTCTAATTCAGACAATGTTGGACAAGACAGTTTTCACATGTTGTTTTTGTAAAATGTTGATGCATGTTGAAATTTATATATAATATTTTTGGTTTTGCACTTTCTTTGGGAACTGATCAGATTTTCGCCAATTAATATTAGAAGCCATTTTAGAGTAAAATCTAATAATTAATGAATATGATATAATGAAATACTGACTCATTTTATACTCTTCAAAATAAAAATTATGACTAAGACAAAAACCATTAAAAAAAAATCACACATGCAGTTATGTTAAACACAAGATACAGTAACTGTCATAATAAAATTGCCACTATGTTTCAACCAGTCCTAAAAATCAAAAGAAGTTGGAACAAATTTGTGCCAAACTCTAAAAAAAAAAAAAAAAAGATCAGTTTGCTTTGCACACTAATGAGTGTTGCTAATTACATTGTACATTACACATACTTGGGGTCTTGTGATGGCCACTGCAGGTGCACATCCTTGAACTTAGATATGGTTCAACATGGTGGCAAAGAAAGTCTTAATTACCTGGGTAAATCTTGTGGAACACTTGGAAAAATTTCACCCAAGAAAAATTGCAGCTGGAACTCAAAATATCCCATAGACCGTTTTAAACTTTTAAGCCCTGTAGGGAAATCATGCCAATCCTATGAAGAACCTGGCGTTTTCTCTAGTGTATTTAATGGAAGAGGAAGTGATACAGGCTGGTCTCCAAATCTGACATTTAAAACAATACTAGCTAGCAATGACACACTATCTAATGAGACAGATGGGTCCAATAAACGGGAGATTGGGTGGCATGTCTGAACCGCAGGGAGAACTGACCGCAAGGAACGACAAGGAGAACGTGTAGCCGGAGTGGAGAAGGGTTTTAGAAACTGTGGTTCCAGCACAGAGCTCAACTGGAGCTCAGCTGCAGCCAGCAGCTGCATAGACCCGAGCCCAGGAACTGAAAAGAGTACAAGTGCAAATGTTCATGTCAAATGTGTCAAGTCATTCTCTCTTTCACATGCACACACACATGCGAATAGTTCTACAAGTTTTATCAATGTTAACAGAGACATTTATACTCCAAATGAACCAAAAGAAGACTTTAATGTGTTTATTCCCTACATGCTTCAATATAAATTGCAGTTTTGCTGTACTTTAAAACTGTAGCTTGTCACACTATAACCACTACTTCTTGGAAAAAACAGCTTATTACTGTAAAATGAACTACTGTCATGCATGTAAGCTACTTTTAGTTAGCGACTTCTCAACACTGTCTTTAAGCAAAGACACACAACTTCAGAGTTCTAATGTGAACTCCTGGATTGGCAGATTAAAGCGCCACCATCTTTAGTACAATCCAAACAAGTGACTCCAGTCCAAGTAAGAGTTTATACTGTTCTCATTGGCATCCAGACAGAGGAACTGGCTAAGCACTTTAAGCCATATGTTCCACTGTTCATAATTACCTCTGTGTCTATATTGAATTTATTTCATAAGGTTACAGACAACCTTTGCTTCAGTATTTACAGAGAATTATTGCATAAGAGGCTAGCGTAAATGAAAGGAGGTTTAGTAATGAATGGGATTTATAAATAGCATGGAAACCCCTCACAAGAACATTTACAGGAATTCAACTGTAATTCAGGTTTCAGTGGTTCAGCTTGTTTAAGTATCAGATCATTTTGATACCGAGAATCTTCACTGCTGTTGCTATTGGTACGATGGTTGGCCAAAGTCTAGGTCAGAGTCTAAAGGTCAGAGAGTAAAAAAATGAAAATGAAAAAGGAAATAGTTTCCTTATAAAGTCAGATGTCAGATGAATCGTAAAAACAGTATATAAATTAACTTTAAAGGTAAAAATAAATTAATTAACAAAATAAGGAAAAAATAAGAAGAATTTTAAAATTCGATATTATGAATAAATTCAGATTTTATTTTATGTTTTTAATGAGTGAGTATATTCTGTATGCTTGAGCTGTAAATGTATGCAAGCACTGAACCTGAGCCAAGTCGAACATACCTAGCATTTTCTGAATGTGCAAGACATCTACTCTTGAAAGAGAGATATTAAAAGGCTGCAACGTCTGAATCTAAACTACCACAACAAACAAAATGTATTGCAGACATGAGGTTCACAGCTTCTGCAAAGGAACAACTGAAACAGCCATTGTCAGCATCACACCACTCCTGGTAAGACGTGTCCCTATACACACAAACACGCACACACACACCCACACACACACACACACACACACACACATGCATTATCACTTTACTGAAATAATGAGCCCTTAAAACAACACCCACCTCCGTGCTGTTATATGAAACTATGTGTATTTAGATACTTGTGGGAAATGTAGAAAAACTCAAAATGAAGCCAGCGTGATAGGATACAGTGAAATTGTTTGATGCCAGGCACAGACAGAAGGAAACAACAAGAACGTAAACACAACAAACAAACAAAACTGAAATGAAGCGCAGCACAAGTATCAAATCATGAAAAAAACTCCATGTTCATTGATTATAATTAATCATTTGACTTCAAAACTGACATTAGAGCTAAAGCCTTTGTGACCACAGAAACACATTTACTTTAAGGTCAACATCCCATAGGTATTAGCGGGTATGTTGGTATTTCATGCCACAAAACTTCATCACGTTACCAGCAGGCATTTCCTGGTTCATAGCAGGCAACTTCCTATATGTCCTTAAATTAAACTGAAACATTCAACCCTTGATGGATGCCAGAAAACAGCCACATTTTTTGACAAACTGCTGTCTTATGTCATCACATTTTTTTTTAATAAAGATAAAATAAAAAAAAGATACAGAAACTATAGAAGCTGCAGCATCTGCAAAACCTTTAACCAGCACTTACCTGAATGTATGCACAGGCTTTGGCCTATCTGAAATCCATGGCCACCTGCAAACCAAACAAAACAGAGAATCAAACAGTGATTACAGCGTTCTATATGACTTCTTTCACAATCTAAACATGCTTCTGATGTTCTCGGCTGGCGCATGGGGCTTCACGGTTTGGTTATGGCATTAAACTGTACAGCCCAAAGGACCATAGTGAATGTATCTTCTTTTTTTGTGGAAAATCCATGTCCTTCTCTTACTGAAATTGGTGGAATTCCCCTAATGGTGGCCGGTTTCAGAAGAGAGAAACCCCACACTTTCAGACCAGACTGTTTTTGTTACTCTTAAGACTCTGGAAAGTGGAAAAACTGAAAGAAAAAAAAAAAATTCAGCACAGTTGAGAAACGTTACTTCTGTATAAATTCAACACTGTGATTAAATAATAGATATGGAAAAAGTGTAGGTTGCTAAGAGTACAAGAAGAGTGACTCAAAACAACAACCATCAAACCATCTCCAAAAGATTTAGACTTTATGCAGCCACATTTTACTTGAGCGATGCACATTTTTACTTTTTCTTCTTCTTTTTGTTTAAAAAAAAAACTAAATGCATTTGAACCCTAAGCTGAAAATCCCTGAAAAAAATAGGGCCCTATCATACACCCAGCGCAATGTGACGCAAGGCGCAGTGCAGGTGTGTTTGCTAGTTTCAGTCTGGCGCCATTCGCATTTTCCCGTCCAGCGCCAACGTTGTTTAATTAGCAAATTAATTTGTGCCCATTTGTGCGCCCATGGGTGTGCTGGTCTAAAAAAGAGGTGTGTTTAGGGGCATTGCTATTAAGGAGCTGAAAATAAACTGTGCCATAGACCAACTCAAACCTGTTCTAAAGTCGTAAGTCAATGGGGCAATATTTTTTGTTATTTAAAGAGCACATTGGTTGAAAATGCACCTCTGGGCGGGTCCACAGTGCCTGTTGACTTTGCTTATTACACACAGGGATGCGCATCACACAAACATGCCAAATATTAAAAACAAAAGGATGAATGTGTAAAAGAATATTATTGTGTAGACTACATAAATATAAAAACGTAATGATGGATAATCATTGCGTGTATTAGAATTAGGCTACCTATTTGCAATTCAGCTTATCACTACTTATAATGATGAATGAAATTCTACTTCATCCCACACCTTCTTCACCTCGGAAGAGCATCTCGCTCTTAAAGGGAATGGGAGATGACACTTTGGTTGATTTATTGAACGTTACGCCCATTACTTAGTAAGAGAATAGCGACAACTCATTTCAAAACTGGAGCGTTTTTCTGTCGTTAAAATAGCAAAAGTGGATTTGTACACGCCCTGAGTGCACCTGCGCCGTGCGCTTTACACTTTGTGTTTAGATCGTTAAAATAGGGCCCCTAATCTGTTTTTTTCATTGAATACACGGAAGCAAACATACAATAAAAGAATTCACCCAATTACCACTTTAGCATTATAGACCCTGTTTTCCACAGATATTCAACTCAATCTCCAATTATGCTATTACAAGTTTACATCTGAAATAAATGGCTACTTTTATAAAACGGATAGTTCTGGTCCTTGATTCTGATTGGTTGAGCCAGGTTCAAAGCTGCTGTAAATTACACTACAAACACACACCTTTGTTTACTTCTGTGTGTTGCTCGGCAACCACTTTGTTGAAACCACAACTGTTTCTGAGGAACTACATTGTTTGGTGGAAGAATACGGATAGAATCTTTTTATTTATACTATTACACTTTATTTGCTCTTTTTATATATGGAATTACCATTTTATAAAAGCAATAAGCCCCATGAAGCATGGTTTACAGTCAATTAATAACAGTTAAGGGGGTTTACGCTCCTTGCTGTTATAAATTCTCTGTAAACCATGGTTTCTTGGGGCTTATTGTTTTAATAACCACTACCATTATATATACCGCTAACTGTTAGTTTCTTTTTAAATCCTATGTAAGCAGTAGGGCTGGCTGTTGACACAAATTTCACAGTTAGATTTGATTTCTACTCATAAGCTTGCGATTACATTAGATTAGATTCAATTACAATTTCGATTTGACTCATTTCAATATTGATTATTTTGGATATACATCAAGTGCACACTTATTCAAATATAAACTAAATACTGAAGAACAGTAATATTGTTATAATGAATATATCAAAATGCTCCTCTATTGTTAATTTTTCTAACTGACTAACGGGTTTATAGTCACAGAATATATCAATATTCCATTCATTAAATGAAAAGACTAATCGATTCTTGGGATTAAAGAATCCATAACGATTTATAAGAATGAAACTATAAAATTGAGAAATCGATATGCAGCCCTAGTAAGCAGTAAAGTTTACAATTTCTTTCCAGCTAACAGAGAAGCAAACGTTCTCTCAAACTGAATAAACTCTGAGAGACTGTAAAATAATCTTCATTTAAAGTTACCTGACTTTAAAAAAAAAATTCTAAATGCTAACACAAAAACATTGTTTATATATCTTTCACAGAACATTCAAAAATAATGTCTCCACAATACCTAAAATATACAGTTTCCTTAACAGTTTCTCTAATATTTGCATAACCAAGAAAAAATGTTTAGACGACATTCAGAAATAATTAGCTAAATGTTCTTAGAACACCTTTTTGTTAGATGGGTTCAGCGCATTGGTTGATTGACAGGTGAGTAGACAGTTCGTCAGTACTGATTAGTACTGATTAGTCAAACTCACCTGGGAGGAATGGAAAGACAGTAGGCAAGAAAGAGCTAACGTGAGAGTCCCAGCACACAAGGAGGAAATAAGGGGCGAGAGGGAAACAGTTGCATCCCTAAAGCTACTGAGATGTGAAGTTGTCAAAACACATATTTCAATGTGAGCAAGGAGTACGTATACAAAAGAGTGTGAATGGGCAGATGTCTGGAGCAGATCCCAGACTTCAGACTCTCAGGAAACTCAGGAGATAAATGATGTGAGACTAAAGTTCTTCCATTGTTCCTTCTGCATTTAGAAGCAGCGCTATTATCACCCAAAAAATGTCTTTGAAACTTGAGTACTTAGTGTGTATGTGCCATTGAATCATGCTTCTAGGAGGCTTTCAATAATACCACCTAATTTTATAGTGAAAAGACAGATGAAGACAATTTACTTTTTCATTTATACATAACACAGGTGGTCAATTGTGAAAAGAGAAGAGTTATTGATTCAATACTGAATCAAGTTCAGGTGCTAATGTGGTTGGAAAAAAAACTTTAAGTTGTATTTTGGATGTTACCATTGACAGCATTTTGTGCCATAACAGTTTGGACTTTTCCCTAGTTTTCTTTATAGTAATAATAATAATAATAATAATAATAATAAAGATTATATATACTGTATTAAATTTAAAAAGGCTGTAAATAAAGCAGAGATTATTGGAGTATGTTTTTTATTAAAAAACAGTCTTTCTACTAAACTTCAATTCTTTTCTACTTTTCAGCCTTTACATTTTTTTTTTTAACCTGTTAAATGTCACCCCGTCCCGTATATGGGACGCCTACGTTGACTGTACTATATTACAATCAAATTTAATCTAATCTTGACAAACTATATATCGTTGGAAAGGTCTAAGACTCCCAAATTTATATTATACCAATATTTATTGTTAAAAATTATGTAGGAAAAGTAATAGATAAATTTATGACAAGAGTGCACCCTCAGAAATCTACATTACAAAAGGAGTTTTGACCTTTGTTTAAAAATAAGACTTCCTCGTTGCCTTTTTCTCTATCACTTTTTCATCCTTTAAAACCCATTTTAAAATCAGACATTGCATTACCATGTAAATGGCACATCAAAATCATGTAACAAAATGTTTTCAGTCATGAAATATAAAAATTTAAGTTTGTATCATGCACATTCAAGTCTATCTTCAAAAACGTGAGTGACAGTTATCAGGTTAATGTAATAGTAATTTCTGAGTGTTTTTTATTCTAAGGCATTTTCATTGGAAGTAGTGAAGCTTATAATTTTATAAAAACATACATTAATTCTTCTGTTAAAATGATTAAAATAGTATAATTTTGTTATAAACTAAGGTAGTGCTAAACGTCAAAAAAAGGGCGAGATGAGGATATGGAACAAATAAGGAGTTTACTGATGAAGAAGGAGGACAAAGACAATAGACTAGATTACATTTAGCATTGACACTTAGATCAGGTTACATCTACATTCAACCATCCAAACGTACAAACATCTAATCACGAACAAGGGAGAACTCAACAGAACGGGTATTTGAACAATCAGGAGGTGATGAGGGAACTGGAAATAGGTGGGAAGAATCAATTAACCAAAAATTGGGAGGAAGGTGACCAACAAAGGAAACAGAAAGTTCATAAATGTGACAGTTCGCCCCCTCCCGGAACGGTGCGTCCTCGCACCGCAAGAGGAATACCAGCGGAGGGAGGGTGGGGGTTCTGGAGGCGGGCGAGGACAGGCCAGGAGCAGGTGATAAGGGAGCATGGAGGTAGGAACCAGGGCGGAGTGGATGGAGGGAGGAGCCAGGGAGGAGCCCGGAGCAGGAGGAGCGGCAGTCCAGCGGCGAACCATCACGCCCCGATGGCGCGGACTGAGGGTGAGCTGCGGGACTGACTGGCACCAGCAGGGATGACGAGGAACTGGCTGGTCTAGGAGGAGGAAAGAGAGGAAGGATGGGAGGAAGGACAGGAGGATCAGGGCTGGACGGAACCAGCGGAAGTGGAGCAGAGGGACCGGCAGGTCCAGGAGGAGGTGGGAGAGGGAGGGGGGAGGGAACACAGGAGACACAGAAGATTCAGAGCTGGGCGGAACCAGCGGAGAAACCGAAGATTCAGGGCTGGGCAGAACCAGCGGAGAAACAGAAGATTCAGGGCTGGGCGGAACCAGCGGAGAAACAGAGAACTCAGGGCTGGGCGGAACAAGCGGAGAAACAGAGAACTCAGGGCTGGGCGGAGCCAGCGGAGAAACAGAGGAACCAGCGGAGAAACAGAAGATTCAGGGCTGGGCGGAACAAGCGGAGAAACAGAGAACTCAGGGCTGGTCGGAGCCAGCGGAGAAACCGAGAACTCAGGGCTGGGCGGAGCCAGCAGAGAAACAGAGGAACCAGCGGAGAAACAGAGAACTCAGGGCTGGGCGGAGCCAGCGGAGAAACAGAAAACTCAGGGCTGGGCGGAACAAGCGGAGAAACAGAGAACTCAGGGCTGGTCGGAGCCAGCGGAGAAACCGAGAACTCAGGGCTGGGCGGAGCCAGCGGAGAAACCGAGAACTCAGGGCTGGGCGGAGCCAGCGGAGAAACAGAGGAACCAGTGGAGAAACAGAGAACTCAGGGCTGGGCGGAGCCAGCGGAGAAACAGAAAACTCAGGGCTGGGCGGAACAAGCGGAGAAACCGAGAACTCAGGGCTGGGCGGAGCCAGCGGAGAAACCGAGAACTCAGGGCTGGGCGGAACCAGCGTAAATACTGAAAATTCATAGCTGGATGGAACCAGCGGAAATGGAGCAGAGGAAATGACTGGAGGAGGTAGGAGTGGGGTGTGGGCAGGGCTTTCCTCCACGCCCTCGATCTCCACGAGGACTCCCACGATGCACGGTGTTGCCGGCTCACACACCTGGTCAGTCGCGCTCTCGAGATCCTGCTTCCTGTCAGCGGATGGCTCGGGCTCTTTGGCTGCGGTGGGCTCTGGCTCCATGCGGCTTGATGGTGGCTGGCTGGTCTCTGGGTCGGGAGTGGGGCTGGAGATACCCTCTTCGGCGGTGCTGACGGTCCATGAAGATCCGTTTTTCTCCAGCACCCATTCCACAAAAGCGGTGAAATCCTCTCGGGGACCGTTCGCTGGTAGGCGTGCCTTACACCGCTCGCTCAGGCCGGTGTAGAAGAAGTTAGAGAGCGAGCGGTCGGGGAAGTGAGTAAGGCACGCCAGATCTAAAAAGTCCCTGGTGGAGACGGACTGCTGGGATGGCCATTCCGGGAGAGAAAAAAAAAAAAAAAAGATAAATAAATGAAAGAAAAAAAACGCCGCTAAATTAATTACACTTTTGTGGGTCCGTGATTCTGTTACAAACTAAGGTAGTGCTAAATGTCAAACAAAGGGCGAGATGAGGATATGGAACAAATAAGGAGTTTACTGATAAAGAAGGAGGACAAAGACAATAGACTAGATTACATTTAGCATTAACACTTAGATCAGGTTACATCTACATTCAACCATCCAAACGTACAAACATCTAATCACGAACAAGGGAGAACTCAACAGAACGGGTATTTGAACAATCAGGAGGTGATAAGGGGACTGGAAACAGGTGGAAAGAATCAATTAACCAAAACTAGGAGGAAGGTGACCAACAAAGGAAACAGAAAGTTCATAAATGTGATAAATTTGAGCTGTAAAGCTCTTTAAAAAAATTTTATTCATTTTGGTGGTTATGGTGTTATCATTGCAGCGAGTGTAGTATTGTTAATAACTTCAGAAAGTTATTTTAGAAAAGGTTATGAAGCAATGTTATTACACTAAAATCGTTGTAACACACAACGGTGAGTATTTTAGCATTAACATATTGGTCACATTCACTTGCATTTTAAGTGCCTCAATGCAACCCATACTGCTGTTTTTTTAAGTTAGGGGGGTGGAGGGGGGGTCACCCTGTTAGGGACTGTCTTCAGTCGTCAATCGTACAGAAGTGTATGCGAGGTTTGTGTGGTTTGTGTTTCATGTAGCACCACCGTAGGTGTTGCGTAAGTGCGTGTTTCTGCCTGACTGCTGACTTAGCTCTAAAATATCCGCACCCTCCTGTTGCAGCAGACTTATGGGGTTCCCACAATCTGTGTACCGCAAGAAATGTATTTGACCTTCTGATAAATGTACATTACTCTGTCAGTGTTGATGAAGCTTACAAGACATTGCATGATGTGTGTGTTTTTTACTTCTTGCTATGCAGTTGTGGTGTGATGTGCATACATGTGTGTGTGATTGCTGACTCATGCTTTTTACTTGAGAAAAGCAGCATCTAGTTGCAGCAGCAAAGACTGTGACTGAAGGTTCCCCCACAGCAAAGTTAGTCATCAACATATGCTGTGTTTTAGTTAATGATGGGTATCAAATCTTGGTTGATTCCAACTGCGCTTAAAGATTCTGGTTCATTATTTATTCCTTAAAGAAGCAAACATTTGTCTTTAATTTTCTGGTGTACATATACAGGTGCATCTAAAAAAGTTTGAATATTGTGAAAAAGTTCTCTGTTTTGTAACTCATTTCAAAAAGTTAAACTTTCATATATTCTAGATTCATTACATGTCAATTAAAACATTTCAAAAGTTTTTTTGTTTTAATTTGGACGATTGGGGCTTACAGCTCTTGAAAGTCAAAAATCCAGTATAAAAAGACTAAACAAGTTAAACAAAATGTTTGCAAACAAACATTTACAAATATTAATACTGCTCACAATTACATCTTTAAAATGAGGCAGAAGTCATGAAAAATAAATGAACCAGGTGTTACAGTTCTACTGAACTGTGTCAAGTAAAGTCCAGATGGTGTATAAATATAGATATTGATTGTGTAAAAGCAGCTTTACAGTATTAAACAGAAGAGCTGTGTGTAGAAGGAACCAAAACTCCATCCTTCTTCCCTGGCCAGGTACAATCAGCAGTTTGATTGCACGCTGCAGTAAAGTCAGATTGTGCAGAGGACTGGTCTGGTTCCTGTGGTGTTTTCAAGATGGCCATCTAGGTAAAGAAGTCTTCGGAGGGGATCTGTCTCTGGGGCTCATCTAGTTGTCACTGGAACCTCTGACATTCAGGGCTGTCGAGGGCATCTCTTGGTGCTGATCCACACTATCTGATCTGGATACAGACTAGATATGGGTGACTACGGAGACCTCGGGAAAAGAATGAAAATATTAGTGTAGATGCCACTGAGAACAATAAAGCAAATTTTAATTGTAGTAAAAAGTTTAAACATTTGCACATATTACCTTAGTCTTGGAAGTACACACACATTGTGTTGTTCCATTGGACTGGTCTGGTAATCACTGACTGGTTTGCAACTGAAAACCTGCAAGGATGACAAAGCACCAATAAAACCTTTAGCCACACCCCGATGGAGAGAAAAAATATACAATTTATCTCAAAAAATAAAATTATGAATTTTTCAATAATTTAAAAGGTCCCGTTCTTCGTGATCCCATGTTTCAAACTTCAGTTAGTGTGTAATGTTGTTGTTAGAGTATAAATAATATCTGTAAAATTCTAAAGCTCAAAGTTCAATGGCAAGCAAGATATTTTATTTAACAGAATTCACAGCGGTATACAGATAGGTGAATTGTGTGAAAAATAGTGTGTTTTTTACACGCGAAACATGAACACGTTATATTGCACAATGTAAACACAATCAAAGCTAAAAAAAAACACAAAAAACGTGACCTTTAAAATATAGTATCAGTTAATTATAGTTATAATTTTTGCACTACACATCACCGGGAGCATTGATGTTGACTGTGTTCATTTGTTGCAAGGATTTGAAACAGAAAATGAACATTACATATTAAAAGTCTACCTTTAACAGCATAAAAATAATATAATAATTCTCTTTACCAGTGCAGGGACTCATATGCACAATCTAGTCACTACCGAGGGAACTGACTGAGATGCAGTCTGCTTTGATAACAGCCTTGTGAAACGATTCAGTTGTTTATCTTGGTACGGAACTAACGACTCTTCCGAGGTGCCATTAACAAAAAAAGAAACAGTTGTGTCATCTTTTAACTTTACGGGACAATTGCAAAAGTTTGCACATGCAAAAACACATTCAACAGACCCATGTTAACATCAAATAAGTGCATTACTGTGGCTTACATTACATGTTTCGTCATATTAACCATCAATGGCTTATTAAAGAGAAAGACCGTGAATGCTCTTCATGCCTTTTAATGTCACGGAAACACAAAAATATCATACAACGCCAAAATAAAACCTAAAATTCATTATAGTAATACAGCTTGTGACATTAAATGTTTTATGGATTAAATAAGAGGACCACATTCCCTTAACATTTCCCTCATATAATTCACACAACGTTATTTTTATATAAAAATGTTTTTATATATGTGTCAAATATATACGTTTTAAATAACACATTTACAATTTTTTTAATATACAAGTTTTGATAAATTCAGTCAAAGTACAAATATTTATTCAGTGTCATTTACTTGACACATTAACTTGACATACACTTAACATAAATATTAATTTTTCTTCGGACATACGACTTATAAAACACTTCTAAATATCCACTCAAAACCATAGAATATGTTGTATGATTTTGTCGATAAAGTCTAAAAAATTTTATATTTTTAATGCAACTTACCCAATGCGAAAACTTGACAAGATGGTGGCGTTTGAAGGTGGTGTTTCTCCCGCGAAGTCACTCAGGTTCGTGCACGTCTGGAATGATCTCAGTGTTGGCTGGATTCATTTTTATTAGTTCAGTCAAAAATTTACTTTCAGAATGTTTACTGGATTAGATAATAACCATTTATTCAATGTTTATAATATAAATTTAAATAAAATTAGGACTAACTTAAATATTTTTGGCCTTCCAACATTTCGTTAATTGGATTTTTTACAGTGAGGGAATAATTCTCACTATTAAATAGTAGCTTTTTAGCATGTCTATTAACATATTGGCCTGTTTATTAGAACTTTATTAGCACATATTCTGCATGAGCATATTCTACATCCCTAATGCTACCCAATACCTAAATTTAACAACTACCTAACTAACTATTTATAAGCAGCAAACTAGGAGTTAATGGTTTGTTAATATCGAGAATTGGATTATAAATAAAAGTGTGAACAAACTTATTTTTTAATTTTAGAATAAAAAGAAAAATGATAGCATTGTTTAATTTAATAGCATTATTAAAATCACAAATATTATGTGATGTTATATTAAGCCAGCAAACAGTTCACTTGATGATTGAATGTGATTGAAATGATTGAAATGATTCAGAATAGTTTTTTTGTCTAACTGATCCCAGATTTTCCAAATTTCATGTTTGATGCACCAGAATTAGCAGAAGAAAGTGTTAACAGAACTGAACATCATGAGAATCATTTGGTTTCAGTAAAAAAAAAAAAAATGGAATTGATTCTGTTTCAGTAATGATTCATAATTTTGGATGCCCAAGATACACAATGTGGTTTTTAACTAGCTTGACCAACTCCAAACGTACTAGTATAAACCAGCAGCATGATAATTCATGCTGGTCCAACCTTTTTTTTTTTTTGCAGGGTCGTCAATCACGAAGGGAAACTTTCAAATCCGAAGACAAAAAGTCATTGCTCTATTATCGTGTTCTTCTCCGAACCTTTCATCTTATAACTGTCTTTCTTTTTATCTGAAAAGAAAAAAAGAGCTTTAACACAATGATCGGAATGCTGCTCTTTGTTTTGCAGGTGTGGTTAGAGCCGTTCACAAGTGTCATCCAGGTGGGCGTCAAAAGCGAGAGCTGGCATCAAGTCCAAACGCACCTCTTCAATGCCTCCAATCTCCCTTTTTAAACAAACAGCTTTGATATATGTGTGGACAAAAAAAAAGCTGAGTAAACAAATATGCAATACTGGAGGGACGGACAATGTCTTTGGTCTGTTCCCTCTCCGCCGGCGGGACGGTTTACCTTCCCATTTAGTGAGTACACTGAGGATTAAGCCAGAATCACTTCCTCTCAGTGTCTTTGTCCATGTCTCTGTTTGTGTCCCGGCAGGACTTCAGAGCCATGTTTGTTCACAGCTGACAGTGTCACGCAGATGTTTCTTTGGTGGCGGTGCATGTTGGGATTGCATTGATGGAACGGTTTCAACTTGTCAAGGGATGAAAATTGATTTATTTGTATTTATTTACAATGTATTTACATTTATTAGGTGTGACTTTGTTTGTAATAGTCTTATTACATATTTAAATGACTTATTTCGTAAATGTTATGTTATGAGTTATGCTAGCTGTGGAAAGATGAATCGCACCAATAATTGTCAAACTGTGTCAGAAACTGTACTCGATTTAAATGAATGGTAAAAAAATCATTTGTATTTGTTGCCATCAGGCAATTTGTACAGAAGCATGTTTCCATCACAGAATAAAAAAATATAAAAAGGGAAATGCAACTTTTTATCTCACAAAAGTCAACAAAAATTTACAGCCAGAATTGCAAGATATGAACTCGCCATTCTGAGAAATGTTTTTAACACTTTACAATAAGCTCATTAGTTATCTACTTTAGTTAACATGAAGTAAGAATGAGCAATACTTCAACAGCATTTATCAATCTTAGTTAATCTTAATTTCAACAATTACTAATGCATTATTACAATCAAAAGTTGTACTTGTTAACATTAGTTAATGCACAGTGAATTAACGTGAACTAACAATGAACGACGTATTTTCATTAACAAACATTAACAAAGTTGAATAAATACTGTAATTAATGTATTGTTCATTGTTCATTCATGTTAGTTAATAACTAACATTAACTAATGGGAATTTATTGTAAAGTGTTACCAAAAAAAGTCAGAATTACAAGATATAAACTTACAATTCTTACTTTCTCGCAATTCTCACGACTTTCTCAGAATTCTGAATTTATAGTGTTTTTTTTTTTATCATTATTTTTTTTGTACAGAATAAAATTAAAAAGGTAGTTGACTGAGATTATATCTCACAATTCTGTCTGTTTTTCATGTCGCAATTGCAAGTTTCTTATCTTGCAATTTTTACTTTTTTCTCAGAATTGGGGCATTTCCGACTTGCAATTCTGAATTTGTATATCTCATGATTGTGCATTTATCTCATAATTATGAATTTAAATATAATAATTGTGAAAAAGGTCTGAATTGTGAGATATAACCCCAGAATTTGGAATAACGTTTTAAATTTGAGATTAAGTTGCAAGTATATATTTAATTTTTTTTGAAACGAGCTTTCATAAATTCGAGTTTGAGACCCCTAATTAAAAAATGCTGATTAGTGGAAGGTGAAACTCTATTGGAAAGAGTTTGGGCATGCAAATGGGTGATTTATCATATTTCTTTTTTAGTCAAACAGATTTTTTAATTGATAATAACTTATCAACATTAACTTATCACATTCAGAATCTATGTAGCTGAAGTCTATGAAAGGAAGCTCACATTTCTGGAAACACACATACACACACACCTTTGTAGGATCCATGCTGACTATCCAAATAAGGTAAAAGGATGTGTGTGTAGAATTCATATCAGTTTTTTGTCCTTGAGCGCACATGAAGGCATGAATACTTTCTGTTTCTATTTCTACTGAAGTCCCAACCTGTAGCATTTGTAACCTTCAGGTGTGAAAACTGGGAAAAACAATTGTAAAATGTCCTGAAGTTCTGTGATCAGTCATGCTTTAAGTGCTCTCCTGTCCACCCACAGACACACAAACATACAAGTTACAAAAACCAGGGGAGCGGCCCAATCAGGGGGAGCGCATTCTTGCCGTCTCCTCACTCAGAGCTAACACAACATGTGGTTTTGTGGCCCCCCTCACCGCCTGTTCTGTTTAGAACGCTTTATGGGACATAGACCATGCTCTTTTGTCTTACAAAGCACTGGTTCCTCTTCAAGTACCAGCACTGACAGCCGGGTTCAGGTTGGAAAAATGACCAGGCAGGTTTGGGCAGGTCCTCTCTAGTGGAATCTGGACCCAGCACGTGAATTTGCACTAGAAAAACCAAACTAGGGCAGAGAGGAAAAACCTGGATAGACGTATGAGATGTGATATGAGATTTGAGGCTATAGCTCTACATTAGCAACTGTTGCTTAGCAACTGCAAACAACAAACTGCATCCACCATATTGGAAAGGTCAAGATACACTGTAAACACATGCAAATTAATTTACAGATGTTAAAATAACTGATAAAATGATTCCATTGATGAATAAAGGGGGTAGTGGTTGTAAACGAAGCAAGTTGGATATTGTTTCTACTTTAATATTTATATATTTTTTATTTATAATTCATATATTCGTTTATTATATATATATATATATATATATTTTTTTTTTTTTTTCTTTTTTTTTTTTTTCTCTTATGCTCACCAAGGCTGCAAAATGTTTGTAAAAACAGTAATATTACTACTACAAATATTTGTACTATATATATGTACGTATGTATTTGGGTAGGGGGGTTATAGAAATTAATACTTTTATTTAGCAAGGCTTTAAATTGTTTAAAAGTGATAATAAAAACATATATAATGTTACAAAAGATTTATATTTCAGATTAATGCTGTTCTTATGAACTTTCCATTCATCAAAGAAACCTGAAAAAATTATACTCGAAGCTGCTTATAACTTAATAATAATAATAAATATTTTTTGAGCAGCAAATCAGAATATTAGAATGAATTCTGGTGGATCATGTGAGTAAAGGAGTAATGATGCTAAAAAATGTAGCTTTAAAAATCACAGGAATAAATTACACTTTTAAATATATTCAAATAGAAAACAGTTATTTTGAATAGTAAAAATTTTTCACAATATTGCTGTTTTTACTGTACTTTGGATTAAGTAAATGCAGGTTTGGTGAGCAGAAAAGACTTCTTTGAAAAACATAAAAAATAAATTATAGTTCAAATTCTTTTGCCTGAAAGTGTATACATATGTCATGTGACTATAACACAGGCACTTTCACTACGAAAGCAACTCTTTGAATCGTCTGTGTATAGGCTACTTTGCGTCATTTGTGTCTTTTTACCTCAAGTCAGAACATCAATAAAGTGTCTGCTCTCTATTTACAAGACCACAAACAGTCATGACAATGCACACATAGATGTACACGGAGCGCAGCGAATGAAGCTGCTGTCAGTGTTGAACAGCTGCATGGACTTCTCTGGACTGGGCCCAGCCACCTCTGTCCCACAAAGAGCTGCTTGTGCCCTCTCAGTTCGACTTGAGTCGACATGAAACACACTCACAGGGCCAGGGTCAGACCCTGTTCTTTGTAAAGGGAGCTGTTGTCAGTCCTCATCGGCAGACAGAAGAGTGGAGGTCAAATGTCAGTGGTACGGGGGGCAGGGTGAGGACTGAGGTGAGGTGAGTCTGTCCTGGGTTGCTGCACCTCAGAGTAACTGACAAGCTAATGCTTACCCTAGTGTGCAAACTATACAATATAATTCTTGTTCTTTCAAACATATTTTTCACACAATATGTCGAAACATCTTCTTGTGCAACACATAAGCCCCTTTCACACTGCGATTCTGGAAAATACACGGGTAATGTGTCCCGACAATTGTTGCCGGGTCGCTAGATTTTGCACTTTCACACTGCCATTGATTACACGGAATCTGTGCGTGCGTTCACACACAACCCGTAAAGGTCCCGTTATGACTCGTGACGTCAGGACGTGTAATGTACCAGTCAAAAACGCTAGGCACGTTAATTTTCACTTAAGCTAGCGAACGATCTCTGCTTCAGCACGGAAAGTGAAGAACTAACTGATCTTTGCTTCGTTGCAGTTTGTACATATTTTTTGCATCGCAAACGTTGATCTGTCTTCAAAACACCCGGTTAAAAGAGTCGCGCAATAACGCACATCATCACTACGACACACCCTTTACGGCATTGGTTCTGGCTTTTGTTTTCACAGAGCTCATTCCGGGACTGAACCTGGCAATGTTACTAAGCCCCCGACCCATGATCAATCCCGGGAATCAATCCTGGGACGTGTTTGCGTTCACACAGAAGGGGACCCAGCAATGTTCTGGCAATTTTCCGGGTCCAACGTGCAGTGTGAAGGGGGCTATATACTCCCAGATTCACAGACAATGCTAATAGGAATAGTTCACCCAAAAATGAAACTGCATTCGTTAATTACTCACCCTCAAGTCGTTCCAAACCAGTAAGACTTTTGTCCATCATCGGAACACAAATAAAAAGATATTTTTGATGAAATCCAAGAGCTTCTAACCCTGCATACACAGCAATGCAACTGACACGTTCAAGACCGAGAAAGTCAGTAAGGACATTGTTAAAATAGTCCAAGTGATATCAGCGGTTCTGATGAAGCTACGAGAATGCATTTTGTGCGCAAAGAGAACAAAACTCACGATTGGCCTGAGTCAAAGCGCAGTGTCTTTTCTCTCACTGTACGAGTTTTTCTCACACTTTTGGACGGTGCGAATCAACTCTGCGACCTTTGTGGCATTTTAAATATTTATGTCCGTTACGTCAACAGGGTGTGCATCTCACGGGCCAGATGTGTTCGCTGCAGTGGCACTCAGAACAAGGCCGAACACAACACAGGCAGTTTATTTTAGTCATTTCCTTTCTATCCTTCAGCTGTCTGTTCCACTGACCACTCGCCCCTGCAGCTGTGGCCAATCCATAACCCCCTGCCGCCCCCCACTTTTCTCCTTATCAACGCACTCCTGCCGACTCACAACTGTCCTCCTCCCGGCCCACCAGTACAGCGCCGGCGGGCTGCCAGATTTGTCACCTGTGGAAAGCGTGCACCTTTACGGATTCGATCTGCTTGAGTATGGCAGTGGTTTTGGCAGGACACACTTGCACGAGTACCAGGCAGATGCAGACTTTATATTGTCAGTATCAGATCAGGACTACACTGCTGTTTAAAAATATATTTTTTTAAAGAATGAATGCTTTTATTTAGCAAGGATGCATTCAATTGAACAAAGGCAACAGTAAAGACATTTATTATGTCACAGAAGATTTCATTTTTGTTTTAATGCTGTTCTTTTGAACATTGAAAACATTTGAACATTCATCAAAAAAAATACTTCTGGTTTCCATTAAAATCTTAAGAAGCATAAAATGTAACAATAAAAGTCATAGTAAAAATTTATGTAATATTGTGACACTGAAGACTGAAGTTATGGCTGCTGAAAATTAAGTTTTGCTTCACAGGAATACATTTCGTTTTATAATATATTACAATAGAAAACAGTTATTTTGAATGGTAATAATACTGTATTTCACAATGCTACTGTTATTTTATTTGTTATCAAATAAAATCCGGCTTTGGTATAAGAGACTTCATTTAAAAACATTAAAAATCTTGTGTGAATGGGAGTGTACTTGTTCTGTCACTTTAAAATGGCAAAGTCTACTTAACTCCCCATTTCTCTTTTGTTTGTTAATTAACAAGTCAATCACAATTTTTTTTATTCGTTATAATTTATTTTTATTATTATTATTATGTCTGATATCACCTTGGACCCTACATAAGTGAAATTAACCATGATGTGCATATGAATTAATATAAACTTGCTGATTTGATTTGAGTTTAAATATTAATTTAATCTGTCTCAGAGTAAAAAAAAAAAAAATTTAAACTACTACTTTATTTCTCCTAAATGTGGCTTTATATGTCATAATTGTATTTCTTTGTAACTGTACTCACAGTTGCATTTTTATTTTGTATTTGCACATCTGTACCTTTGTAAAAATACTTTATTTCTTATTTTAAACTTTATCCCACAATTAATTCTTTTATATATTGTTTTTCTTTGAGGCAGAAAGTGAAAAAGCTTGATATGTAATAGCCTATTTTTCATCTCTTAAAAATGCTAAAACATGAAAAAAGAAAGCTCGATACCTCAAACATCTGTTTATGCAAATGAGCAGATGTGGCAGCTGAAGAATCTGCCATGCAATTCGTGACGCAAGCCGTGCTGTTATGCAACACTGTACACACAAGAAACGAGCAAAGCATGTGGACACACACACACGTGTACAATCACTGCCTCATTCAGTCGCCTGACAGTCAGAGGCATTGAAGCCCAGAGCTGCACAGAAGTGGCTGGTATTTAAGTGGACATGCCAACCAAAACCAGTCCAGCTCATCCGTCAACCCTTTATTTTCTGCCCTTATAATCGCCATTTCATTTCAGTATGCTGACTTCATTATATCTCAGCCTGATTTGCATGAAAAGCTCCTTTATACTACTTGGCCGCTGGATTGGTGTTACTGTTGAGATCATCAGTACGACGGTATTCCAGTCAGCTTGGAAAGATTATGCTGCGTGTTTTTATAAAAAACTTAATAAAACTGTAGATTGCTAAGCATTTATGAGTGCTTTGAGGAGATATATAGAGTATCAGTGTCACAGCTAAATCGTGTATTTTAGTACAGCCTGAATGCTGAATTGACCAATTAGCATCCAGGACAGGATCAATCTGTTTTATAATGTGCTATAAAAAAGATCATTCTAACATCAAACAGCAACGACAGTTAAGAAAAACCCACAGTAAAACCGTTCCCATGTTAATGAAGTAAATCGCTGGCATTCAGTTGCTCTTTAGTCAAACCTAATTTCCAGTGTCTTGGACCTCATTTCTACAATGCTATTTATGCAGAGGAATTTGCTTAATTTCGCCATTTTTAGCCTCAAAATAGCTGAATCCATCTCATCTGACCAAACCATGCCAGTTAAAGGTCAATTGTGCTATGACCCTTAAAATAAGAGAAGATTGTTCACATGACAAGAACATTCCCTGGGGTATGATGGCTGGCAGTGGGTAATAACTGTGAATAGCCCAGGGTGAACTTTGATTTGCATATGGAAATTTGCTAAGTGATGACATAACATATACTGTCAGTTGAGAGAACCTTAACTTGATCCATTTAGGGTAGGTTCATATTCAGAATATGACCCACAACTAGGGGTGACCCCGAATAGTCAACGACTCAATGCTTCGATTCGGAGGAGCCCGATTTTATACCAATCTCGCAGTCGAGCATTCGTGTGGGGTGTTATGATTGTGCCATTTTGGCTATATGGGGGTGCTCAAATGTCTGATTTCACATAGAACTACTAGTTTTCTCCCTGTAAATTAACATACAGCATATTAAGATTATGCTGTAAATAAGAATCTGAAAAGAAAGAAGCTTCAAATAAATATTTTTACTGTGTGAATAAATCCAACCACCCCTATAGATTCAAGTTTAGTTTAGTTAAGTTAACGTTCCATAATCCGTGACTGTTAGAGGAGCATCTTGGCGGCAGCGATTTAAGACTTTAATAAATTTTTTCAATCAGGAAGGGTAGGGTCAAAACATTTCAGCCGGTTTATTTATATAGTGTATATATTATATATCTCGTGTAAGATGCATTTGGTTGAGTTGCGCTGCAGTGAAGTGCTTCATTATAATAAAACGTGATCATCTCTTCAGCGAACAGGACAAACAACAATGCAGTATATTTATAACTATTACTGGGACTGTCATATACTCAACATTATAATGAGAACACTACTATAATACGCTGTAAATTTTTCGATTTTAGCTGAACGTGTTTCAGACACGTTCAGACATGTTCATACATTCAGGGCATTTTGTTCAGATAGCCTATAAGTCGTAATATTAACGTTATGTTGTATAGATGACAAAGCATATTCTATATGAGATAAATGATGAGTTAAATCCCATTATTTAAAAACCTGCTTCATTCTACTGGTCATCTTCAGCATGCACAGATCAAAACAAAAATGCACAACATTAATTAATAACTACTGTCATAACTGTATAATGAATATTGTAAAACATGTTGTGAATTCTTCGGGTTTCGCTGACGTTTAATCAGTGTTGGGCAAGCTATTTGGAAAATGTAGTGAGCTAAACTACCAGTTACTCTACAGTAAATGAAGCTTCATTACACTGAAGCTACCCCCCTGGGAAATGTAGCAAGCTAAGCTACATCAACAGTAGCTTGCTACATCTAAGCTACTTTTAAAATTAAATTTTTATGTTGAACACGTTTTATTACAAGTCAATGCTATCTCAGTGCTTAAAACTGTCAGTCAAACAGATAGGCAGGTTTAGTTTAGTTTAGTTAGTTTAATAGTTTTTTGTGTTCCATATCAATTTGGCAACAAAAACAATAAAAATACATGTAATTAACAATGTGCGCACAAGTAAGTATATGCACCTGTTGCATGGGCATGCTTAATATACTGTAGGACTTTGCAGAACAAAATGCAAGACCTCCAAACAGTAAAACAGGCTGGCCCTTATAAAACAAAAATATATTGCAGTATATTGGAAAATATCATGTAATATATTAGGCATATATTCTTATATATATTTTTCCAATATATTTATAGTGAAAGCGGCAATCATTTGTATATTTTGCAATATATTATATAATATATGTGTCATCAATATATTATTAAATGTATTCAAATATATAAAATATTAGAAATAAAAAGGGAAAATAATATATTACAATATATCACAATATATTTTAAGAAATATATTGGTAAATATATTTTCCTTTCGTAAGGGGGACCCTGATCATTTTTACAAGCAGCATCTGAAAACATATTTTCTCTCTGTTATCTCGGTCAGTGTCATGTACTTGTCGAGGTATGGCCACGGCTACTCACTCACTGCGACTCACTCACTGCGTGACTGGCCAAGGAGTGGTACCATCCGGGGCAGAAGGTGGCGGTAATGCATCATAAAGATGGTTGGTTATCCACCGTAAACTCGAACAAGATGAAGTAGCGCTGTCGCATCACTACTGATCCAGGATCAGCGATCTTAGCAGTTGTATTTCCCGATTTGAGTTTGAGCTTCAGAAATGCTTGCGAAAATGTAGCTTGTGTGGAAGCTACCGCACTACTTGGTAAAAAAAAGAGCTTCGCTACTGAAAAGCTATTTGATTCAGAAAGCAGCGAAGCCACGACCAAGCTACTGAGAAATGTAGTTAAACTAGTAGCTTCGCTGCTTGTAGCGACGCTACTGCCCAAAACTGCGTTTAATGTTAACTACCTTTTAATCAAAATATAAAACATTATTTACCATTTGCATCTGCAAGGCGTCCCTTATACATTTTTCCTTGTGCGTTAACGTAATTATGACTGTCGAATGTCTGACTTGACTCTTGGTAATGTATTTTGCCCCGTCCCCAAAACATATGATTCAACTATCAGTCAAATATCGGCAAGATTCAAAAATTCCAATTCGACTATGAAAATCCTTAGCCGGGGACACCCCTACAAACAACAATTACAATAATTTGCTATCTATCCCACAATGCATTGCACTAAAATTCTATAAATTACAACTTTTAAAATTTTTAAAAGAACAGCAAAGACATTAATTGACATTAATTGACACAAAAGGCTGAAATGTCCTTTGGTGCAACAGAAAATGTCCTCAGATATGAAGTTTGTACTGTCACACCATAGGACAAAAAATGTCACACCAGAGGACAAGGTCGTTTTAAGAAGCATTTTAAATAATTAAATAAGATTTCTCTTAAGAACTCCCTTTTATTCTTTCAGTGTTTTTAAAAATGCAATAATTACAGGACAAACTATTTTCTAGAAGAGGGGCTAAAAGATTTTCAGCGTTTGTTTTAGTAACATACTGATTGACTAAAAGACTGAATTTTGTTGATGAAAGTTATTTTTTGTTTTGTTTAATAAGCAATATTGTTTGTATCCAAATTAAACTTTCTTTCTCCTTTGACATGTTCAGAATTGAATAGAAATCATTTTTATAACCACCATTTCTGTCCTTTAGTATGACGTAATGTCCTATGGTGTGACCACAAATTTGTTTTATCTCAAAATTTCTTGTAATAAAAAAGTTGAATATTGCAGTAGAGGAGATACAAATATCACTCAACTTAAAATGGTATAATTTTCAGCAGTTTTGAAATGATGACTGCAAAGTTATCCTTGTCAAAGTTTGTCTTGAAATTGTCCAACAAGTCATGGTGTAAAAAAATATGTTAATTATAATTTCATATTAAATAAACAGCATTCTATGAAACTAAGTGTCTAACAATGAAGATACATCTCTCTAATGCTATTAATGTATTATAAAGATTTTTTTTTTTTCTTAATTTTTACTATGTCACACCATAGGATAAATTTATTGTACAGATCAGTAAAAAAAAAAAAAAAAGAAAAAAGAAATGTAAAAGGAAGTGAAAGAATTGACGAAGTTAGTGACCCTTTATATTTTCTCAAAGATCAGACTTCACATATATGCATTTATTTTTCAAAAAAGGTATTTTACTAAATATATATATAATGTGTGCGAGTATAATTAATTATGCATGTAAATATAACAAACTGAACTCATTCAGTCTGCTGAACTCCATCTGCTAAATTAAGCATGCAACATAATGTTGTTAATATGGAGCAAACTGTAAGTTTTGTATTGTTCTCTGTTGCATTTAAAAATAGCAGGCAAAGGTAATTATACTGAGCTGGTTTTCAGTATGCAGTCATATAATTACTTAAATAGTAAGTGTAATATTCTAGTTCGCTATTCTAAATTCAGCCTCTGTCTCTTAAGTGCTTGCAGTAGTCAGCAGTGAAAAGAGACTTTGATTTGTCTGGTTTGCGCCCTCTATGGGCAACACGAGGTAGTCATAGGTTTACACAGTTGTCCGTTATCAGTTAAAGGTTACCGTTTTATTGAACAAGAATGTATGATCACTTTTCTGTAACAGGAACAGGAAAAACTGATCGAACAGGGAGGTGACAATCTCACTATGACACGAAAGGGGCACAAATGATTAGTGTAGGGTGTGTATGTGTGACTGAGAGGAGGAAGGGGTGAGAGATCGGAAGAGGGTGTGTGTGTGTGTGTGTGTGAGTGAGTGTGTCTGTACGTACATATGTTTCAAACTTAGAAGAGAAAAGGCAGGACAACAAATGAAGAATAATCACTGGAAGATGAATGTGTGTGCATGAAAAGCTAAAGAAATCATTGATTATCTATCTATTATACATATAATTCATATTAAGTGTAAAAATTAAGAAAATTAAGAAAATTGGGTAACACTTTATTTTAAGGTGTCCTTGTTACACGTTACATACTTACTAATATAATAACAATCAATTCTGAAAATTACATGCAAGCATTTCTAAAGCCAAACGGTAACCCTAACCCTAACCCTAACCCTTACCGCCGTACTTAAATGTATAAATAGGAGGACACCTTAAAATGAAGTGTAACCTAAAATTGTTTTTAAATATATAATTATAAAAATACATATTTACTGTTCTTGTTGAAAGTACATAAAAATTTATTTTTAGATGATTGAATAAAAAAATAGAATACATTTTCAGTAGAATTTTCAGCAGACCAAAAAAAAAAAAAGAAAAGTTGCATTTTTAGTATAGCGCTTTCATAATTTTGAAACTGTATGATTCAAGCATGTTTGTAAGAACAGCAAGGGAAATTTTCAGAACTTCTGATATATAATCACACGTATTTAAAGACCCCCTGAAGAGAGTCATAATAAACTACCAAGACTGATGATGCATTTGCGAACACACCATCATCAGAAACATGACGTTACTTCTAAAAATATGCTTTTTTCCAAACAGAGATCCATGCACCAACTACCCATGATTCCCAGAGTTACTATATGTCATCTCTCATGCATTGAGCTGAGCTTCTAACACCACAAAGCTCTGTGAACGGTCACTGAGTAAGATCGCACTCATCGAACCCCCCCCCCCGCTTTCCCAGGCCAGTCTGATAAAGGTGAGGGTCATGTAATCTTATCGACTGGACCGCTCGTGCTATTTCCGCTGGCACCCTTTCACACCGCGGTAAGTCTTATCAGCATGAATAGAGAACCGGGGACAGGGAACGTGACCACTTCAACAAGGAAACACAACACTGCAAACACATTCCCCAACTGTTGGGTCCAAAACTCGCTCCACGCCGCATTCAGGGCCACTGTAAACCACTGGAACAGGAGGGCAGAGACAGACCCTATAGGCTACTGTAAACTATCAGTGAAATTTAAGTATGAGGAGCATCGATTACTTCAGTGGAACTGAGAAACAAGCCTGACAGCTGGGGACCCGAACAGCTCATTGTCATTTAGCTTATTGGATTTGTTTGGCAGAATGCTGAGCTCTAATAAGCTTTGAACCCGTTTTGGAAGATTTTCTTTATTTTAAGATTATTTTATAATATATATATTACCATTTAAAAGTTTGGAGTTGGTACAATTTGTTAATGTTTTAAGTTTCCTATGCTCACCAAGGTTGCATTTGTTTGATTAAAAATAAAGTAATATTGTGCATTATTATTATAATTTAAAACAACAGGTTTGTTTTTGAATATATTTTAAAGTGTATTTTTTTCCTGTGATGCAAAGCTGATTTACAGCAACATTACTTCAGTCTTCAGTGCCACATGCTCCATCAGAAATAATAATTTGAATTTGCTGATTTGCTGCTCGAGAAACATTTCTTCTTATTGTTAATAATTTGCTCTTAATACTTTTATGGAAACAGTGAAACACTTTTTCAGGATTCTTTAAGCAATTATACGAAATATGCAAGATCTTTTGTAACATTTTAAATGACTTTGCTGTCACTTTTGATTACTGAAATGCATCTTTGCTGAATGAAATATCTTAAAAAAAAGTTCTTGAGTATTATTTGTAACAATGCATCATATGTGTGATTCATTAACAGGTTAAATGAATGGCGGGGAAACTTCATTGAATCAGATTTAAAAATGCGACTTCACAGGTCTTTAACTTCCCACTAAACACTGTTTCTCTGATGAACCTGATTCATTAAAATGCCCCATGTCATAGTCGAAAAACTCCAGTGTGCAGATGAGATGTCCCATCCACCTTCAAGACTTACAGTAATGCTTATTATAGCAATAATTATTACACAAATCTTTAATGTAGTCTAGCCACACAAGCAAGTATACTCGCAGATTACCTTCCTGAATTTATAACATAATATTTAAAAATGTACAGATAATGTGCATTACTCACCATTAAAATATTTATTATATATTATCAATTTTTTTAGCATTGTTTACTTTTATAAAATATAGATAACGTTTATCATTATATAGTATACGTAATTGAACATATAATTTGACCAAAACAATCACATGCTGTATTCTTTTGCTGCTTGCTCAATGCAAACAAATGGTGTGACACGACACAGCTCAATTTTATTATCAATAAAAATGGAGTAACATATTATTAGGTAGCTTGCAACTGTTCACATTGTGAAGCTTATCATATACATGCAGCTGTAAGAACTAAAGTTCCTGTAGTAAAAAACAAATAACAAATGTGACTAAAACTGTAATATCTCTCTTATTTCGGGGGTTTCATCTACATCCTTAAGCAGGTAGGATATTGTTCCCCCACATCCTGGCATTAGATAAAGACCCCATCCTCTCAAACAGCGATCTTCTGTTTGTGAGCCTCTCGCTGCCTTCAGCTCACGCACATCTGATTCGCGCTCCCCTTTACCACCGGCGGGGTTCGAACTCAAACAAAGGAAAACAAGCTAGGTTTTGTGCTGGTAACAGGTACCATCTGCGTCTGGTTACCTACCCGGCAGTGGTGCATGGGAAAAAAGAGGTAGCGCTCCTCTAAAATGAGCTGGCCGGAAGTGGCCCCTGAGCCCCTCAAAGCTGCTCCAGAGCACAATGTCTGGAGGTGTTACTGTCTCCTGTTTTGTGGTGTTAAACCATGAAACAGGAGCTTTCTTTCACACAAGTCCTGTAAAACGCAGGTCTTTTAATCTATCTTTACTGAGTCCAATCATCTCCAAATGGTTGTGAGTTTAATTTAGGATTAAAAAAAAGGGTTTACATATGGAGACAGCCTAGTACAAACCCACAGGCATACAAGCTCACCGTATGTATCACATATGGCACATGCAAACACCAGTAATTATGTAAAATACATAAACTGTAATGTTACCATTATTTGCACGGGTAAAAACAACAGAGGTTGTCCCCAATGTATCATGGGATTGTCCTCTCTGTGAATTACACAGCATATGGGATACTGCCTTGAAATTTGGCGGAAATTTAAACTAAAAGAAAAAAGTGTCCTGAAAAATAAAATAAAATTAATTTTGTGGAATGTTATTACATAATATTTAAAATGACAGTTTTCTATTTCAATATATTTTAAAGATTAATGTGTTTCTGTGATTGCAAAGCTGAATTTTCAGCATAATTTCTCTAGTCTTCAGTGTCACATGATCCTTCAGAAATCATTCTAATATAATGATTTGCCGCTCAAGAACATTTCTTATTATTTTCAGTCTTTTAATATTTATGCTTGGTATTTTAATGGAAACCGTGACACACTTTTTCAGGATTCTATGAGCAATTTATTTGCAATGGAAATCTTTTGTAACATATTAATTGTCTTCACTTCGCTAAATGAAGTATTAATGTCTTTCTGAAAGAAAAAAAAATCTAAAACCTTTGCATTACCTGAAAAAAAATAAACGCTAATGGAAATAAAATAATATAAATATTTTATGTCAGCTAGTTGCCACCATTTACCATTTTTGTTTAGTTTAACTGGATATACTAAAATCCTTATTATTAATCCTAATATTTCAAAATAAGTCTGAAATAAAAAAAGAATAAAACCACACTGACTTAAAACAATTTGGTGTAAGTTTACAATAAGAAATTGCTAGTAAATTTCACAATTAATTACAAAGAAACAACAACTAACACACTGAATTAAATATGAAATTTTAGAAATACTGATAATCTTTGTTATATTTACAATTTGCACCATTTTTACAGTGTATATTGACATAAAAAAGACAAATAGATTACTAAAACTGCAACTAAAAATATATATATAAAAAAACAAATGTAAAATATTAAAAACAAATAGTATCTCAAAAATGCCAAAATGGCAGTGATCTTAGAAGAAAGTGTAATTTCTTAAAATGCTCACTCTAGGTTTGGAACAAAGTTAAATTGTACTTTGCCAAACCACTGTTATAACTTTCAATCAGCTTTACCTCTGCCAAAAGACACATACCGACTTTCAATCAAACAGAAAAAATACATTTTCTTGGAGCCACTTATTCCTTATTTAGGGAGTAATATCCCAACGCAATGCAATTGGGTAGAAAATAGCCCTTCCTAGAGCACGTCTCCATTTAAAACCTTGACCAAAACCATGACTTCCTCTGCTCTAAATTAGTTCCATTCCTCTTTTTCCTTAGGATGCTCTTTTTGGAATACATCTAGGAGCTGGCCAGAGCCTGTGTTTTGGTTTTTGTTGTGCAATGCACTGGAGCTTGAAGGAAGTGTTGAAAATCACTTGATGACTGTAAGAGCTCCGCTCCGCCGATGCCAGCTCTTCCATCATGATTTGAGGAGGAACCTCAGGGATACAGATGCTTAAAGGAGCATTAAAAAGCCAAGACCTCCTCTAAACACTCATCCAATCATTATTTGTTCCATTCTTAATCTGAATATTTTCAATGCATTAGCAATAACTATGAATTCTTTTGGACTCCCAAACACAAAACTGTCTTTTCTCACAATTCAAATCGAATACATCAAAGTGTAAAATTGCATGTGAACTCACAGGAGAGAAAAAGATAATTGCCTGCATGTAAACTATGATGAAAAGGGGAAAAAATAGCAAACTGCTATTAGTATGTTTATCCAAATTCAGCCATAGATTGTTAGGAAATCTGTATTGTGATGCCTTATCTCTGGCTCGTGTACTGTGGTCAGTTCTATATGGGATGTCCTGAGGGGTAAAAATGAGATAATACAATGTTTCAATGCTCAAGTCATTTCCTTAAACACATCACATGAGCTGTGAATGAATGAACCCTGGTAGCACAACTTCCTGGCAACTAGATAACGAATTCCAGAGGCGAGGGAAAGAAAACTGGCATGTTTTTAGAAAACATACCATTAGACCATAAGCCTGATAGCAGGGCTCTTGCGAGGTGACAACTACACTTTCTAGAAGTCATCGGGTTGATCTGTTGGTTTTGACCAAAAGATAATCTGTTAAGCATGTCTTGTTCTTCTTTGGTTGCGAGCATGCATTTAAAATTATATTAAGTTATATACATATATTGTAACAATCAAAAGTTTGGGGTCAGAATGAAAAGAAAGAAAAAAGGAAATTCTTCTGTTATAATAATACTGTTTTTACTTAATCGCTGATCGAATAGTTAACATAAGAGAACATAAAAATCTTACCATTCCCAAACTTTTGACCAGCAGTATTAATAACAATAAAGCCTGGTTCACAACAAGAATGATAGCTATAAAGATAACGATATTAACGACCACAATAGCGAATTATATTGTCTGTTTATTCTAAGCACATGCTCATCTACCGCTTTAAATTCTTGAGCTCTTTATAGCAGGATGGATTCTGATTGGGTGTAAATTTTTATCGTTCATCAACTGGGAAAAAAACACTCCTGAAAGTGATTCCAATGAGTTCGTTTCTCTATGATTTCATCGTTTTAGTTGTGGTGTGGATTTGGGGAAGATTGTGGATGGGGAAGTCGTGGCCTAGTGGTTAGAGAGTTTGATTCCTAACCCTAGGGTAGTGGGTTTGCTACCCAACTGCTACCCGGGCAAAGCAGAAAAAATGGCTGCCCACTGCTCCGGGTGTGTGTTCACAGTGTGTGTGTGTTCACTGCTCTGTGTGTGTGCACTTTGGATGGGTTGAATGCAGAGCACGAATTCTGAGTATGGGTCACCATACTTGGCTGTATGTCACTTCACTTAACTTAACTTAACTCACTTAACGCTTAGAATTATATATTTATAGTTATCATTCTTGGTGCGAACGGCCTTAATAGTAAATAAAATAATATAAACTTGTGTAAATATATGTATGCTGGATTAAATAATCATTATATGCAACTTTTAGCGGCATCATTGAAAGCACATTACTCATAAAAAGGAACTAAAAGTTACTTTTAGAAGCAAGATACTTTCAGATGCAAGCATTCCCGACACTGTTGTTCAATATGCAATTAGTCAGAATTAGTAGAAGCACTTTGGAAATTACACATCACTGAAAATATACATGATAAAAGATGTTCTCTGCACCATTTTTGATCAGAACCCTGACTTTTCTCTTCAACGTTTCTTATTCAAGATAACATCATGAATCTAAAACGGTTTTAAAAGACTGACAAACAAGGGAGCTTTGATGTAATTCAGGTGAGATTTGGGACTTGCCCTGGGCTAAATCTGGACACATTTAGGCTGTTAAATGTTAAAAGGTGAAGGTGGCAGGTTAATGAAATACATTTTTGTTTTATGAGTATAAAGAATACTGCTCTAAATCAAAAAAAGTGGCGTCAATCCTTGAAACATCTAAAAATATCAATTCAGGTTTGGAAAACAAACACAGTAATCAAGTAGGATGAAACCATAGTCAGGGTGAAAGGTGCATGACAGATCTGAGGCCAAAAATAGGACGATCAGATTAATGACAATGAGTGTCAAGTCCTGAAAGCCAGCATCTTCCGCAGGTCATTTTTTTCCCGACGGTTTTAGAGCTGTCATAGTTACCCTTTGCCCCGGGGTTGCTGACTTGCAGTTTGCCACTGGCAAGCACTACAAACAGGCAACCGCCTCCATGACCTCTGATCCCAGAAGGGGTGGGTTCCACATGTGGGTCAATGTTTTTATTTCAAAACAAAAAATTGAGAGAGTGAAATGGAGAGAAATGTTGGTTTGCAAAGGTCATGTACAGCAAACACGTCAACACTGCTTTCTGTCATACACATGAGATATCAACAGGTTTTATTGCATCTGAACTACAACAATAACATCAATGTGTTTGGCTACTTAGAGGAAAATGGTAGCACTCAGAGTTTGCTCTTGCATGTATAGCTCAGGAGATTTAAAGGGATAGTTCACTCAAATATATAAAAAATTGCCGTCATTTACTCATCTCGTTCGAAACTCAATTAATTTCTTTCTTTTGTAGAATATTAAATCATTATAATTCTGAATAATGTCTTACACTGTCTACACCAGACACGAGTGGCATGTCGCATCTAAATAAAATTGAACCTATTATGCTGTCTATTATGTCTTTTATGTATGGACAAACCAGTTCTACAGCATTCTGATTATCACAGAACAATGAAAGCTGAGTAAATCATGACAGAACTTTCTTGTAGTGAACTTCCCTTTTACGGAGTATTTAGTTGGATGGATGAAAAAGAATGACTGTTTTCAAGCAGGTTTCCAGAAGCATCAAAACACTACTGTAAAAATACTTAACATCAGTTAGATGAAAAAGTCTCTTGGCCTTTTTTTTTGCACAAAGTGCATTGACTGGACTTGGATGAGTATATTAGACTTTAGTCTGGACGAACTGTCTGATGATACGACCATATGACCATAACTGTGGGTGGGATTCTGGTGCAGATGTTGTCTGTAACTAGGTTTCCACCCGGCAACAGGATAAACCATGAACACCCTGGACTATCATCAAGAGAATGAGCCAGCTGATCTGGGGAGCCATTTAATGGCACTGCCCGCAGCTTGACACCATAGGGTTCATCAAGTCCATTTCAGAAATGGATTAAACCCTCAAATCCAAAAAAGAAATCCAGACCCCTTTTGTCGTGAAGCAGACGTGTAATCAGTTTTCTTTGGCGTAAGTTAAATAAAGTCATAAAGTGGTACTAATGTTTTAATTTAGCACCATGTGTCTGCTGTGTGATGATCATCCCGGTCTGCGCTGCGTCCCGCTGACCCTCATCTTCAGAGACCAACAGTTGCTATATGGCTGGACCTGAGAGACCAAATAAAATGGAAGAGATGGAAGAAGACACGGAAAAAATTAGGGGAAGGAGGGGTGGGAGACGGGGCAGGTGGCAGAAGCAAAGATGTGGGCAACAGGATGATATTCCTCCCAACTAAATTGCTAGTAACACGTTCACTTTCAAAACTTGAAAATGAGGCAAAGGAGTGTGATTGAAATGAAAGATCGGAAGAGAGACAGTAAATGACAGAGACTCAGTCCATATGAAGCTGTGCTGGACTCAACAAGTCAGCGATTACTGATTAGCCAGTTCAGTCCCGCAGGGAGGCTTGTCTGTCCTTGGCTTGGGAAAACAACATGAAAGGATGCCGGCTGTTTTGTGCGGGTGACTTGAAAGAGCAGTGGCTATCAGAGACATTAGCCTTATCAATGGCCGGTGCTTTAGAGCTGAGCTATATGAAGCAACAAGGGCATATCTCCAGTGAGAAGATAACTAACACATACCTACGGCCCTATTTGCATGCACCCGGGTAACAGGAGGGACAGGACGGGCAGGGAGGTGGTTTTTAAATAATTATTTAATAAGAAGTTGAATTAAAAGAAGAAAAAAATTGGCCAGAATTAGGCACCGGTGCCAGACGCACCCCAAATGCCCATTTTGGTGGCATGGCCAGCAAGGTTGGCACGCGACTGGCATGGCTAAGGCTTCCAGATCCATAACATCTGCTGGGCCGAGCTGTCCTTGGGTGGGACGGATAAAGAGAATTGTAACTTTTGAGGTCAATGAGTGCAAACTAAACTTGGGGTGGCTCTTTAAAGCTTGAAAACTAGACTTTATGGCTGAGAGAAGTCAATGTTGTTTTTACCGACAGTCACTTTTGAAGACTTAAAAAAAAAAAGAACAAACACTCGTCATAATTTTTTTAATGATGGCTGATTGTACTAATTGTTAAAAGGTATAGTATGCATTTTTTTAACTACACACTGTCATATGAATAATGAGTCTGTAACATTAATTGAAGTTTGATTCACAAAAAAAAAAAAAAAATATCTTACGACCAATTCCCACAAATTTTACAAGATGGCTAATTCTTACGACCTCACTCATGCGATTTTGTACGATTTCTGTGAGAGGTAAGTTTAGAGGCAGGGTAACAGTTGGTGTTTTGTACAAATTCTTACGAATTTGCCATCTCATAAAATGCGTTTGATCTTTCTCAAATCATACGAATTTGTACAAATGTCTTACGAAGTAGCCATCAAGTAAAATATGTACAAATTGCTGTGAGATAAGGTTGGTATTACACTGGCTGTGTTAAATGTGTTTGATTCACTAAGAACAACCAAATCTTTAGAGTCAGTCATTCTTGAAATTGACAACACTGCTTAAATTACATGTTTTTGATTCATCGAAAAGGACTGAACAATTAGAGCCATTTGTTTTAGAAATGGACTACACTTGTTACACTAAGTTTCTGATTCACTCAAAAGATCTGAATAATTAATCATTTGTTCTGTAATCAGACAACTCTGGTTGCACTGTATGTTTCTGATTCACTGAATAGTGCCAAATCATTATAGCCAAACTTTTCTTGCAAAATTGCCAATCGTGTGGATTTCTATTGAAATGACTGGATTACTTAATCATTGGAAGACTAGAAGCTCCAAAAATGACACAAAGACACTATTGAAATGCAATAAAATTGCTCTATATGTGCTTTGTATTACAAGTCTTCCGAAGTCCTTTAATAGTTCTGTGTGAGAAACAGACTATGATGTAAGGTAAAAATTTTAATCTGCCCCTCTGTGACTACATGAAGTGACTGTCCGATTCAACATTCAACATTCAACATTAAGATTGTCCAATTCAAGAATCGAAGTGAAAAGAAAGATTTGTTTTAATTTTAATTCTTTTTAATTGCTTGGAAAAGAGCAACTAGCACATTTGTCGAAATGGCTCCTTTTGCTTGTGTTCCACTGATGAAAGTAAGTCATATTGGGTTTGGAATGACATGAAGGTGAGTAAATAATAACATTATTTTTAATGTCCCTTTAAACAGCAGTAAGCTACTGTATCAGAGGAGCTTGGTTACCAATAACTGAACTCACCTGTGCACATTGGCTCACAAGAAGCTTTCATAAAATATAAGGCTGACTCCCAGTGGATGTTTGTAGTCTGTACAAACATCTAGGCCAAAGTTCATCCTTCCTTGTCCTACTCTTCTTGGCTCTTTCCTACTTTTCCAAAAACTCATCTGAAAGTCTGATGCACCTTCTGAAGGACTTCTGAAGGTATATGTTTTTGACTTCTCAAAAACAAATACCCTGGGCTGGATTTACATACTTTTTGCCAATGGCAGCAATAACGAAAACTACTTTTTAGAAATAAAATAAATCACTCCAGTGGGAACTTCAGTCCCTCTTGTGTGAACTTTCACCTGCACTAGTGTAATTAAAGCTTGCTTGGAGCAATTTCGTTAGTCATTCTGAGGTTATACGCTGTTCACAAATCTTACATTGTGCTCTGAAATGGAGCATCTGAATTGCATTGTGGGATATGCTTCTGTGTGGCAGTACAGTAAGAATTACCAGTCCCTGAAAATATACAATAATCATAGCAGGAAATTGTATTAGTTCAAAGTCCTCGGCCGCAGTGAAGGAAAACCTCATCCCTGCATTTGTCCCTGTCATCGACACAAAGGGAACCACATTTTAACTGGTGATAGTGAGAAAGCGAGCATTTCTGTCAGGTCTTATTTGTTCAAGCCGTGCACGCTGAATGTGCTTTGCGAGCATTGGCCACACACTAAATGGTTGCAAATGGAGCTCTGATACATTGTTGTAGTCACATATGACTCCCATGCAACCCCATCAACAGGCCCGGTCAATTAGTAACTTGCAAGTAAAATAAATTGTGGCTTGTGAAGTCTTCCCAGCAGGACAGCTTTAACAGATTGGCTTAGTAAATGGATCCACACTCAACAAAATGCCCATTCTCTATCTGCTGATAATAATCTGACTTTATTTAAACTGGTTTAAGTGCCCGAGTATGTGTGTGTATGTGCAGGAGCGTGTGGAAGTTGTGGTAAGTTGGGTAATTGAGATCATATTTTAAGGCAGTTCAGGTCTTGACTTTTACTCAATCATACTGGTCTGATAATTTATGCATGTATTGATCCCTGAACTTTAAACGAACTATCATGTTCCTTGCCAAAAGATAAGATCATTTAATAATAATGTTATTTACTAAATAATAACTCAGTAAATAACACAGCTCTTGCAAAAGGTGTTTACACAGGGATTTTTGGTGGCAATCCAATAACTATATATTAAACAATACTAAATACTAAATCTTGTATCATATTTTTTCTTTAATAATGTCTAAATATTACTGATAAAATGCATTAATGGGTGTCTTTATTTAAAAACAAGTGAACCAAAAAAAAGTGTTACTGTAGCTCAATTGGTAGAGCATTGCATTATCAAGAAGGTTGTGGGTTCGATTCCCCGGGAACACATGATAGGTAGAAATTGATAGCCTGAATGCACTGTAAGTCGCTTTGGATAAAAGCGTCTGCTAAATGCAAAAATGTAAATTTAAATTGAATTAAAATTTTACATTTTAAATTTTTAAAAAGAACCCAATAATTAGAGTCTTTTGGTCTGGAATCAGTCTACATTTGTTGTGCTATATGTACTGACTGACTAATAACAATCGGATCACAATGCTTGCACTATATGTTTTTGATTCATGAAAAATAATTAAATCATTAGTAATTTGTTTAGTAATCAGACTACTCTAGGTGTGCTAAATGTACTGATTGACTTATAACAACCAAATCATTAGAATCAGCTGAATCGGACAACAATGCTTGCACTATATGCTTTTGATTCATGAAAAACAGTTGAATCATTAAAGCCGTTTGGTTTGGAATCAGACTAAATTTGTAGTCTTGGACGTCGAGTAGTTTGTTTAGGAATTGGACTACGTGCATGCTACAAAACAACTGGAGTTGTTGCGGTGCCCCAGAATAATCATGAAAAATTTGATTTTGTAAAGTGTTGATTTTGTCCCTATGAATTTGATTTCTCCCTTTACTGTCTTTCAGCAGTACGACATGTTTTCTAATGAAGCATAATGTTAACACACCAATTAAAGGACTAATGTTCGCAACTAACAACACAGTTTGTGATTGATGTTTCGGATTTCTTGAGTACTGTTAACCTGGAATCGCAGGCTACACTAGTCCTGTTCTTGAAAGGCTGTAATGTGAGACAGAGGTATTTCAGCCATGGGAGAAGCCTTCAAAGGTGGTCGCTCTGGCATCAACCATTCATTTGGCTGCCTTTGTCACTTTATGAACAGAAACTTAGCATATGAAAACTGTTAATACGTTGCAGAGAAATTTGTTTTAAGTGTTTCTCCTTAATGGAAAACAGACACTTGTCTGCACTGTCTATTTTTTTGCTTAGCCTTCGTAATGCATTCCTTTTGATTTCTGACATCTTCCAAAAACAGAAAAGTCATCAAAGTTTAACATTTTGTTGTTGTTTGTTTTACAGTATTTATATATTATCTATTTAATGGCTTATTCAATGTACCTAAATGAGGCAATATACATTTCATTTCTTTCTGTAAACTCATAAAAAAGTATAATTACTTTCTGAAAAATGTATAATAATGTTCAATCACTTCCTGCAAAATCACTAAATTGAAGTATTTTCAAAAAACTGTGAAAAGTTTGACTGAGTGTAACAGTTTTACCGCATCTGAAACTTGAGGTGTCAGAAAAAGCACAGCAGGCCCAACGTGTGCATCAAATATTTGAGTGTTTGTAATATCATACTTTGGTTTAAAATTCCCTCATGCTTCTATATCTGCACTGTGCGTGTTTTTAGCTCATCCTATTTTCCATAGACCTGTAATTTGAAGGTATTTAAAATGCATCCGCCACAAAGCAGATCGGCACTGTGGCTCACTGAGGCTTCAGATCCACCAGGAGACCAACCAGCATGGGAAGACAACAAGAGCCATAAGCTCCAAATTATTGTAATTATCATACGCTTCGAGAATTTCCTGTAGCAGATAATGGGTTATATGAATGTCATATGTAACGTGTTATAAATGTGGAATTGTTTCATATAGTCGCTGATGGGCCCAAGATGGAGAACTCTGTGCACTCTGCTGCAGTTAAATTCACACATGTCCTGGTGTGCTAACTATAGGAGTGGTGGTCACCAACCGATTACAGAGCTGAGAGACTTCAAACGCCCTTTAAAAGGAAGAAAACTAACATGACTGCCACCATTGAAGGACAGATGCTAAAGCAAGTGTACAACTTTCCAAAACCAAACTCATAACAATGTTGAGCTACTGTGAATGACTAAATAACTGTAAATTGTTGTTCTTATTATTTTAATTTATTACTCCTGCTTGCTAGGAAATTGTTTGGAAAGAGATGATGCTGGACACAATATTCAGAGACACAATACATGGTAATAATGTGACAACAAACTATCAATGCTGAAAACTTATTGAAGCAAATGTATATCTGATTAATAAATAAATAAATAAATAGTTAAATTCCAATTCAACTAATTTTACTGTTAACTTGATTTAATAACTTTTATTATTATTATTATTATTAATATTGGAAAATATAATATAATTAGATATTTAAAAAAATTTTTTTTATAAATGCTATGTTTAAATACGGTAGGGGGGCACATAAAAAGCTCAAAGTATTTGATTTATATAATTATAAATGTAATTATAAATCTAAATAATTATAATTAATATAAATATACATGCTATAATTCAATATTTAAAATATACTTTTTTAATTGTAATTTAACAGATTACAATATTCTACAAAATAAAATCAAAAAAAAAAAAGATCTGAGGCGATTATGTAATTGACTTGATGTTTAATGTTTAAAAACAAACAAACAAAAATGGATGGATGGATGGACAAAAAATTATGAACAGAGGATTGTGATAAAAACAAAAAACCTCAACATAAGTGCCATGGGTCAGGGCTCCAACCAAAGCTCAATGCTAAAATTAATGTTAAATAAATTGAAACTGTGTATGGTCCGTTTCTTAGCATATATAAATCAAAATGCTACTATACTGTCCGACTGAACATCTGTAGTTATATTGTTAAATAGCGAAGACTACGAACTATGCAGAAATTCAAGATGCCTAGACTGGCTGATGAGGAATGAAGCGAAGGCAGTGTTTTACATTACAGGAGTCCTTGGAGGTAACTAAATATGTCTACATTTATGCAGGAAGCATGAAAAGAAAACAGCAGCAATGCTCGCATGCAATCCGCAACATTCAAAATGTCAACCCACACATGAAAATACTTTTCAACGCACATGATGTCAGATTATAAGCGCCGACTTTTTGGCCCATAAACTGCCAGTCCCCCCCTCCATGGCTCTGACAAGCACCCTGAAGTAGGTGAAGATCAAACACAGCAGCCTGGGGTAAATTATATCAGATTCCACTTTGTTACGAAGGCCTGCGTTCGCTTTCCGACATTTACAGTCGAGGCCGACCCTCACGGAGGCCCCTCGGTCTCTTTCTCTCTAAATCCCGACAGCCGCTTGCGCTTGAGTCGGGGTTTGGGGGGGGGAGAGAGAAAGGAAACGCAGACCATCTGACTTCCATTGCTCAGCTCGGCGTGTGTGTTCCGTTTAGCCACTGGTATTTGGATGAGGCGTACGGCGCAGTTACCAGAGCCCTGCTCCGAAACGTATATGATGTCATTGAGGTTCCATCATTACAGGCTACAGATGAGGCTGCTGTGGATGGGCCGGGTCAGTTCCCACGCTTGTTTGGCAGAGATCAGCTCCTGCAGCCGTATTGTGAAGAAGCTTCTGGACAAGATCAAAAATGGAAGAGAATGAAAAAACAAGAAAGGTTGAGGATCTCCTTTGTAAGACTTCTTTTTTTTGGGGGGTGCTCCTTCCTCGCTCGATCTGAACGGCTCTTATGTTGCATTCCATATCAGTAAGTCTGTCTAAGAGGCCCTACTTGCGGGAGTCTCTTGTTTGATAAACACAAAGAAGTGCAATGAAATACAGTACAATGAAATGCACTAATGTCAGAAAGCAAGGGCTCCGCTGATTTCTCGCTTTCAAGTAGGGCTGCTCCGATCACGATTGACCCGATCGTTAATGCGCATCTCGTAAGTAAAGCCGGTTCTCTAATCAGCGTTAAATTCCATCAGGTGCGTGATTTCACATAGAGCAGCTGTTACTACACAGAGCTGTTGTTAACTGAGAAGCTGCGCAAATCCACGTTCATTTTCAGCGTTTATTTGCGCATCTTCTCAGTTAACAACGGCTCTGTGTAGTAACGCCTGCTCTATGTGAAATCACGCACCTGATGGAATTTAACGCTGATTAGAGAACCGGCTTTACTGACGAGATGCGCATTAACAATCAGCCGATCGTGATCGGAGCAGCCCTATTTTTAAGTCTTAATATTGATGATGCTCCAGCTGTTTTTCTGTGTGCGGCATGTGTCTTAGGGTGCGCTGTGATATGAGATGCAGAAACCAGCACTTCCTGTAGTTTCTGAAGCTCAACTGGTAAGGCACTGCGCTAGTAACAAAGATTTTTCTTGTGTCCATACTTGTAAAATAAGCAGTATGTTTGAATATCAAGTATTTATAAAACAGTAGCCGAAAAGATTGTACCCAGATTGTAAATGGCAGGTAACAGCAAAAGGGTCAATGCCAACATTTATAGCACTGAACTCTTGGACTGTATTCATATGAGGTTGTGAAATCAGAACTGAATATACCGTTTTTCAATAGTTCATTTACCAAAATTCTTTGCAAAATAATACAATTTTAACTAGAAATGTTTTCAGCAAAAAAGTTAAAAAGCCTACAATAGGCAGAATGATGGACAGACAGACGGACAGACAGATAACTTAAATAATAGCATCTTCCAATTGCATACTTAATATAATATAAATCTCCCACTGCATATTAACACATTATCAGGTACAATATAGATTTTATTGTCAAAAAGATGAGTTTTATTTTCATTCTACTAGGCACATCTACACTATCAGTGTCAGACACATCAGTTTCAGGGCATCAGGGTCACCAAGCTTGCATCTCAGTAATGGCACAAGCAGATACCCATGAGGGTGCTACACTACCACTGTTAGGGTAGGGAGGTGGCAGACAGACAGGGGCCTACCAAACAGCTTGCGACCCTAACTGACAGTGGCTAGAGAACAATGAGCGCAATTATTGAAAAGAACACGGTCCAAGTCTGAGAGCCCTTCCCCGTCAAGTCTGTTTACTCGCGAGGGGGTTCGTGGCAGGCCACTGACCTCCCTAACACCAGCGGTCCTTTAGAAGCGGCCGGTTGTCATGGTTTTTCTCCATCACCAATGACAAGAGTCCAGCTGGAAGGGCTTTCTGGGCCATTGATTACTGGACTGTATTCTGCAGATCTGCCCGAGCAGGTCAGAACAGCGGGACGAGGGGGCGTGACATGAAAATAAACCCTAGAGTGTGACGGATAGGTTTTCTGAAGGTTACAATGCTGAGGTAATATGGAAAGATTCACCAGGGCTCGAAGAATAATAAGTGGTGAATCACAGCTTTCATGGACCATTAGGAAGAAATTCCTTTTTTACTGCTTTTTTGGCTGCTGAGAACCCCAGACAACCGATCGGGAGGGTGTCAGTGGGCTGCCTTTCAGCAGGTAGGCGGAGCTAGTACCACATTACCGGTGCAGCCAAAACTCTCGGCGACTTCCTTGCTGCAGGTGCCGTGATGCTCCAGGGAGTGAGAAACTGCTATGGATTCCAGCTAAAGAAACAGCTCCAGTTCAGCGCCACACCTCGCACGGTAGCCGAATTTGAAAGGGCAAAGGGGGGACAACTTCAACAGCGCTGATACACAGTACAGTACTTGTTTCTGCAAATGAATAGACCTTGAAGTGTGTTGAAGAGTCTCGCCACTAACAATGAATAATAGGCAGCTTATGCGAAAGCGCCTATGTCAAGAGCCACACAGAGCCAAGTAGGCAACCGAGGAGCGCCTGCTGCACTTTTCCACCAGCGTTACTCTGAATCCTTAAATCGCATTTACAGCTTCCTTGCTTTATGTGTGTGTGTGTGTGTGTTATGTGTGTATGGAGTGGGTGTAGAGAAGCACAGAGCTCCTCTGTATTGTGTTGCGCAGAAGAAGGTGGAGCAGGAGCAGGCGTGGGTGTGTGGTACGGGCTTGATGTAGGGGGTGTGATTGGTGCCAGAGTGCTCCAGAACTGCAGGGAACTCCCTCCAGATCCCAGCTGCCCAAGCCTGGCTGCAAGCTGCAAGCAAATGCCAGGCTTCTTTCGGCCTTCCTGGAGGAATTCCAGCCTGCATGGGAAGAGGAGGAGGAGGAGGTCGGAAAAATGCCAAAAATAATGTCTGGGCCTATAATAAAGTTAATCTCATGGGTCAGACAATGCCGAGTCATAAAGAAAGCAAACACTCAGGTACGTTTTTATAGAGGACTCGATTTCATTTGTCTTCAAGAAGAACAAAGATCACATTGCACTGCTTAATCTGCTATACCTGTTCTTTTTCCAAATTAAAGCAGAATGGAAGAAACTCCTACAGGTCTAGGGCATGTGCAACAAGGCACGCTTTTTGAAATCGACAAGTTGTGGGCTGCCTGACGGAGGCTTTTACATTAGACACGCTCTTACGTTTAGAAGCTAGACAGTGTGAAACGGGTCATGAAATGCTGTGAGACACGTAAAAAAAGTGTGAAAAATCACATGATAGCCAAGATGCATCATCTTCAGAGTGTCATACCATTCTTTCAAAAAAATAATTATTTCATACAGGATGCATTAAATGGATCAGAAGTGATAGTAACAATATTTATTATATTACAAAAAATATATATTTTAAATAAATGCTGAAATTTCAATTCATTAAAAAATCTTGAAAAAAAATGTATCATGGTTTTTACAAAATCTTCTTGAGCAAATCAGCATATCAGAATGATTTCTGAAAGGACCATGTGACCATGCAGACTGGAGTAATGGCTGCTGAAAGTTTGCATTTGCCAACACAGGAATAGATTCATGAATTCAGTCTTGGTGAGCATAAGAGGCTATCATGACTATGCACTATTAAAATAGTGAATCAGAAGATTCTGGCTATTCAGAGTAAAGTTTATCTGGCAGTATTTAATGCATTATTTGTATAACAATCATGGGATTGAGTATATTTTGCAAACAATTATGGCTTTTGTTAAGTTTATGGACAGGATAACCATGTGTTCCAAGCCATTAACTTGTACGCTTGTTCTGGCAGTGGCTATACTCGTTTGGTGTAGCATATGTTGGGAAAGGGTAAAAGTGCACAGTAAACTATGACACTAGGTGATTCCACACATTGGCATTGCCAAGTTTATCCACAGGTGTTTCACTTTGGACTACTGAGACATCACTGACCTGCATAACAGTAGAATACAACTAGAAAACGGAGAATTTAAAAAATATATTAAATGTATACACATGGTAACGGTTTACAATAACGTTAAAAGGATAGTTTACCAAAAAAAGAATAAACACAATTCATCATTTATGCTCCCTTAAGTTGTTCCAATTCTGTATGACCTTCATTTTGTCCATTCAATGTCCACAATGAAATTCAATGGGTAAAAAATATAATTCAAAATATCGTCTTTTGAGTTCCAGAGAAGAAAAAAGATAAATAGGTTTGGAATGAGGGTGAATCAATGATGAAATATCTCAAACATCCAATGAACCATAGTGTAAAGTGTTACAAAATAAAAGCTTCTGGATCACAGTGGTGGAGTAATACTGTAGAGTTTCAATAAAAGTACACCAGATTATAGACGCTTGCTGAATCATCTACAACTGAAAACTCAGAAATGACCTACAAGTTAAAAATATTAAAATTCTAAAGATTTCATTACTTCTTTTAGTGAATTGAGTGTAAAAAATTTTAAATTTGCAAATCAAACACATCATCAGCAGATCCAATTCATTCTTAATGGCTGTCCGTACAGTCTAGCTCAATCCAAAGCGGAAGCAAAGTATTTGTTTCCCTTTCCTGAAGAGATGCTATTTCTGATGGGCAAGTTTCTTTCTTGGGCATGTGACAAAGACAATGCTCTTAACATACCGCCCTTTCCTTTTGTGTCTGAAATATATCTGATAAGAATAGCCTGGGCTGATGCTGCTGGAATCCCCCCGTGCCGCCTGCACTGTTGTCTCCAGACCGACCTGGGTGGTGATCGTGGCACTTGGCTGAATGTATCACTTTCCCAGAGCAGCACATAGGATGCTTTTCCTTTGGAAACCAGGTAATTCTTGCCTGGAATGAAACAATTGACCTGTGTGTCATCCAGGCGTGACCACACTTTAGCATTGTTCCTGAAATAAGATATATTTGTCCCTTTAGAATGAGCACGATTAGACTATCCTATTTGGCCTCGTGCGCTCTTGTTATTCTACATGCCACACACTTCCCTTCTATTGATGAACACGTTTCCGCAATGCCTTCCTGATTCATCTGTGACGTTCAGGGACATCTAATGCACACAGTCGAACACCTGTATTACATGTATCCTGTTCTGAACAGACCAAGTGAGGGACAGAAATGCTGATGTGGCTCACACTCAATAACAAACGGTGCTAAATATCTGTGGAATTGGCATCACGATGATGGTTTTCCATTTGTGTCAAATCCTGACCCACAGAGTGCACCCAAATATGATTTTTTTTTCAACCCAGGCACATTGTAAAAACATGCCTGTGGGAATATTTCTGTAAAATACCCAGTGAGTGGAGATACAAGGACGTTCAGTTTTATCCAAAACAGATGGATGTGAATTTGGCACTATATCTAACTAAGTGTCAACAAAATCAAACCTAAGATAAAGCTGAAGTAACCATGCCATTTTCACTAGCTATTTTATCATAACTCATGTTTCACAGGACTAGTTATCAGAGCACTTTATAATGAAAATGCAGTGTTGTACCGGGTGAGATACCAAGCAAGTTTACTACACCAGAAAAGCCATGTAAAATGAGCTGGTTATGTGATGCAAAGACCAAAATGTATTTGTTTAAAAATCATGCACTATGATAAAAGAATACAGAAGTCGTAACAATATTGTGCAATGAAAGGTGCAAAAAATCATTAATCATTATTAATCATTAGTCATTAATAATCTGCCACTGTAACTGTAATTTGGCAAAAAGGAATAAAAGTTGTTGGTGTTTTATTGCCAATAGTGTTAATTTCAGCTTATGCATTTTATACATTGGTATGATTTTGGAGCTTTGCAAAAATGTAAACAGAGGCACGTTTTTTTAAATTAAGAACCTATGTTGATTTTTTTTTCTTTGTTATTTTGATTTGTCAGCATGTTGGATCCAAGCGACATGGTAGGTTCAACTCTTTGCTAGTCGCACAATTAAACACAAGGTTATGATTTCAGTGGTGAACAGAGGAAGAACGAAATACTTCTGTGTCATATATATCGAGGTTCTGGTGACAGATCCTACGCCAAGCCAATTTTTCCTGCGCTGCAGTTCCTGGTGATGGCGGTGATAAATGTTCCGACATGCAGGACCATGGAAAAACTCATTTCCTCCCTGACTGAAAAGCGGCAAGCCCCCAGAGAGCCATCAAGGCCGACTGGCGTGGACACGGGGGCAAAAGGGGGAGACAGAAAAGATAACCTAATCATCCTGCGCTTCCAGATGAAGCCATCACAAAAACCATTCATTACGTGCAAATGCCACCAATACTGAAAATCTCAAAACTAAAATAAAAGATACTATAAACTCTAAAATTGCTCTGCGGAGCTCCCTCCAGCAGACTGGAACATATTCCCAAACCCTGCAGTCATTTCTAGCAATTAGCGGCCCCCAACTGTGCTCTTAATAGTCTCTGAGGTGTGCTCTACCTTCAGACCTTGCTTTGTTTTCCCACACACCGCATTGTTCAAGAACGTTAACTTACTACACCGGCTTCTTTGAGCAAGGCTCACCAGAAAGAGCCCACCCTATTGCTGGCACTGATGCAGGAACGCTGACAAATAGCATTTACCTCGAGCTCTCCTGCTAACACGCTGAGAGCTGCTGTTTGTCTAGATAACATGACAGAGGAGGAAGGAGAAATGGAGAGCATGCAAGCCAACTGGATGTGAAGAAATTCTCTAGTATTACTCTGTTGAAGTATTTCACACATGGTGGTCGAGAAGAAGTCTTCCCCACTTCTTACGAACATATATTATATAACATATAATAGTTTTAAATGGTTTATCTGGTCTGAATAATGTTTCATATCAGATTCGCCTGGCTTATATACCTGTTGGGCGTTTTCTGGTAATAATACGTTTTATTTATATTAAATGAAATGTAATAAAAATAGAAAGTGATTAACAAATGAAAATTAGATAAAATAAATTGAAATAAAAAGTAGAAACGTTATGATGTAAAAAAAAAATTGAAATGTGCAAAAATTTTATAAATAAGAATATCTTCTAAATAAGTATGAAACAGAATAGAATGCAGGGATCATGAAATGTTGTGAGACACTGAAAAAAAAAAGTGTAAAAATCACATGATAGCCAAGACTATGCCATGCTTTCAAATAAAATTTTACAAACAACAATAATAATTCACAGAGGATGCATTCAACTGATCAGATTGATCAAATTATGTAAATAAAACTGAAATGTGCAAAAAAAAGTTAATAAAAAAAGACATGAATAAAAAGTTAAAAATTAAATTAAATTAAAAAATGTCTTATTGTAATGGGATTCCAATATAGTAACGAATGCAATTGTATTACATTGGCAAACAAAACAAAGGTACTGCCATAGCAAACAAAACAAAACTAATTTAATAAAAATAAATTTCAATATAGCAAAGAATACAAAGGTATTGCCATAGCATGTGTGTAAACAAAACAAAACAACATGTGCAAACACTGATATAAAAAAAAACATAGTTATATTAAAATATACAAATACTTTATTTAAAAATTTAATTTAATTTAATTTAATTTAATTTAATTTAATTTAATTTAATTTAATTTAATTTAATTTAATTTAATTTAAATGGTGTGGTATTCCTAGGTACCATAAGAAACAATAAAAAATTTTTAAAGGTTAATCTAAGGTTAATGTAAAACTTCACACGAACAGCTCGAACACGATCAAAGCATCTGAAAACCCAGAGGACTTCATTCACATTATTGGATAAACATTATGCTTCCAGAGGCGGTGAGTCACAGCAGCATCCCCTTATGATGTGGTCTCTTTTCCTGTCCTCTCGTATCCCCATTACCCACTGCTATGTTGCCCTGGTGGTGTTTCTCGTAGGAACTCAGCGTGCCGCACGTTTGTGACTCATCGCAAATTGTTGGTGTGGCGGGGCACAACAGAGCCCTGCGGGGTGTCATAAGTGGCCCATGCGTATAACAAGCTTCAGATAATGATAGAGTTGACTGCAGTCTGTAGCGCACATGGCCTCTTAACCTCTCCCGGTTATTTTGGAAAAATATCATGTTTAGCATTCTCTTCCTTAGCCACAAGCTCACCCAGCAATGCAGTCGAGTTGGGCTGGAGCTTTTGATATATGATATGACAGGATGTTGTCAAGAGCTGTTCATAACTCGCAAGCGAACGAGTGTGAGGTTTCATTTGAAGCACGCAGTTCAGATAAATATTGGCATTGAGGCTTCAAGGCATTAAATCTTAAACTGACGCACCAACACGTGGAGGGAACAACATCCATGGTGTTCTTCACAGGACTTCCCATAGAGATTTCAGGGGGATACGGTTACAGAGGGGGGTAAACAGAGGAATGTTGTTCAGAAACAGCTGGAAAAGAGCATGAGAATAATGAAGGATCAGGGTCCAGTGCACTGCGTAGGATGAGGAGACAACAAGTGCTTCTTTAGAAGCCATACAAAAATATGCTGAGCTCTTTGACTCGCCGCATATAGGCCAAAGTCCAGCAAGCTTTTCCAATAAGTGCCCTTTCCTAATAATATCATTGAAAATGTTCCATAAGTTTGTGGCATTTGCAAAACAGTCACATCAATATGATAAACTTGATTGCCAGTGGCCATTCAGATGTTTGGAAAAATGATTTGTGTCTTTGATTATTAAGTTGTTAGATTGTAGCAAGTAAAAAAAGTGTTTGTGTAAAACTGATGTGGCAGAAACCACTCATTCAATATAATGTGGTATTATTAAAATTACAGGAAAATTGTGTCATCATTGACCCACCCACTTTTTTCCAGTGGAACACTTAAGGAGTTATCATCAAAACATTAAAGCTGCTATTTTCCATACACATAACTTGCATGGGGATCACTAATGAGACAAATTTATATGGAAAAATTATATATAAAAAAAAAATTGTCGGGCAACCAAATTAACCAAAAAAAAAATATATATATTACAATAAAATTAAGCAGCATGATACATTTGTACTTATTAGTGTGAATCAAATAAAATAATAAGATTAAAGGGGGGGTGAAATGCTCGTTTTCACTCAATATCCTGTTAACCTGTAAGTACCTATAGAGTAGTACTGCATCCTTCATAACTCCAAAAAGTCTTTATTTTTATTATATTTATAAGAGAAAGATAGTCTGTACCGATTTTTCCCGGAAAAACACGAGCGCCTAGAGGCGTGACGTGTGGGCGGAGCTAAAGAATCACGAGCGCGAGTAGGCTTTTGAGTTGAGAGCATGTGGAAGCTGTGACACAGATCCAGAGGCTGAAATTTAACAAGAGCAGCATCAGCAAAGGTGTCTCTATGTGGTATGTACTGAAACTGTATATATTTGCTTAGCGGTTTTGGAAAATGACTAAGTTACACTTTATGTCGTCTTTTTTTTTTTTTTTTTTTTAAGCTGTACATGTGGAAAGTGCAGTTTGATGACAACATCGCATGTTGTTTACTTGATGTGCTTACGCGCCGATAGCTAAGTTAAAAACACAGAGATATTTGAAGCAGTTTTACTCACCGCATGTGGTTCCAACAAACAATCGTGACCCTTTTCCGTTGGGACTGCATTATCCTTAAGAAATAAACGATGTGCAATCCGAAATGCAGGGAAAAAACAAAAACACTTGCACAACTCCGTTGATGCTCTGTAATAATAAACTCCATCCACTGGTCCCTTAATGCTGTTTCTCTTTTGGTAATCTGTGCAGGGTTGTCTTGCCCTGGCAACCAAAAACACACTTCTTTTGTGACTTTTCGCGAGGCTCTTGCTCTGATCAGGCTGTGCTCAGCCTCTCAGTACTCTGCTATATGGGAGCGCGCGCTCTTCCGGCAGAAGTGCGTCAGGACCCATATAAGGAAATTCCGCTCCATCTAATGTCACACAGAGCCATACTTGAAAAAAACTTTCCGAAACTTGTGACAAACCGGAAGAGTTTTTTTTGGAACAAAAATACTCCTTCAAACGTACAACTTAATTTTTGAAACTTTGTCCATGTTTAGCATGGGAATCCAACTCTTTAACAGTGTAAAAAACTCAGTATGCATGAAATAGCATTTCACCCCCCCCTTTAAATGAAGAATAAAATAAAACACTTGTAATTGAGATAAAAATAGTTTTTTTCAATTTTTTCTTTTTTTTTTCATTTAATAGGTATTTTTTCATCAGGATTTTGAGCTCATGAAGATGAATGTACTGAATGAGATGAAGTGCTTAAGAAGATGAATCTATTAGAAAAAATAAGGGCAAAGTATTTAAATCTAAACGTAAATGGGTGATTTCTGCCTTTACAAACATTTTTTCCCAACAATTATTATGCAATTTAATTATCTGAGATGCAAATCATCAATTCTGAAAGTTACATTTCTAAAAAAAAAAAAGGCCAGAATCTCTGTTTAAATGGCTATGCCGTTTTCAGATGTAATATTTTGCCTGAAATTGAAGAACTTTTTCTGCTTTCTGTTTTTATGGAATCATCTGCAAATGCACTTTTCCTAAAAGTGCAGTTCTGTTTTGACCGGCTGACACTTTACTTAGAAGGTGATGATAAATGATGATTCTTGTAATACTGTCTCTCCCCAGAGTACCGCCAGTCTGAAGTCATGGGGTTCAGCGGCACCAGACATCCTCCTGTCCAGTATGGGACCCTCAAACAGAGACCATGCCTAATCTGAAGCTGCCATTCTCCCTGCGCCATAGACTTTTACAGTAAGCTGTTTGCCTCTGAGCTACTCCCCTCCATGACTGATGCACTTAAAATAATAACAAAGCTGTTCTGGTCCGCTCTCTCTTTGCTACCTTCCATCTTTTCCCCCCTCCTTGAAATTGCTGAATTCCCTGAATATTCATAACTGTGTTTATTCCTAACAAGAATGCAAAATGGATATCAGAGCGTCTTGGCAGCCTGACAACACCAGCCTCTCTTGACAAAGAGAGACTGGGGAAGAAAATGAATAAAAATGAGAAAAGGACAGTGAGAGTGAAGACGATGCCCCGGACAGTTCAAAGGGTGCATTCCTAGCATTTGACAGAGGGTAAATGATGCATTTCAAACTCAAATCTATTTCCTCTGTTTTAAAGAAGTCAACCATGAATAATACAGACTTGCTAGAGATGCTGCTAACTGGTCCCAAGACACTGAGAGGGAAAAATTGTAAAAACAAGTTGAAAACATGCAAGTGAAATTTTTCAAGTTGCTTTTGAATCAAAACATACATCTGTATTTTTTTCATAGAAGACTGTTTTTGCTGATCATGTAAGAAATTCAAACAGTGAACAATTATTCTTAAAGACATTAAACATTAACAATACATGCCATTTTAGCTATGGAATGCATTTCCGAGAGTGAAAAAAAAAAATGAGGAGCTGGATCATAAAAAATAGATGTTACAAACTAAAATGGAGTGAGAGCTTGCAGACTTCCAGGTCACATTGGAGTCTATGTTGGAGTGTTGACAAGAGAACATCTTTTTCAGATCTACTGATTTGCTACCATTGCTGTAACCTTGTAAACTCGGATCCGTGAGATAAGGGGTACAGGCGTTGCATATAATGCTATGGGGTAAACTCCTGTTTTACTCTGTACTGTAGACTGATTTGTTCGCATTTGTGTAACTGCACAAACCAGTGGCACTTTAGCATGCCAGAAAGGGCAGAGCTAAACCCTATGTAAGCAATTCATCAGATCATTCTACTGAAGCGATACTCATCGATTCACGTGCAGCTTATAGGGCGACGAGTGACATCACTCATTCACTTATCTCAGGGAAAACTCATCTTTAAAATTTCCATTTGTCCACCAATTTATTTTATTTACTTGCCTACTTTCATCACACATTTAATTATTTATATATGTATTTAAACAAGAATATGTCTATTTATACACAAATTTATTTATTTGTGCATTTATTTATTAATATACACATTTATTTATTTATTGTTTTTGCAGGTTTGGTCCTCCATACATCTTAAGCTGTGGAAAAGACATTTAATAAATACAAATTATCATTATTATTTTTTTAAATGCTAAATAAAATTGAATAGTTCCATATTTATTATTATTAAACATTTTGTAATAAATAAATACATTTTTTTATAGAATAACAGAACAGCATAAAAATTATGAGGGAGAAGAGAAAATGTAACATTAATAAATATTTCTAAAAAGCCATAATAATAATAATAATAATAATAATAATAATAATAATAATAATAATAATAATAATAATAAATTAAATAATATTATTATTATTGTTGTTATTGTTTTTATAGAAATATTTATGACTCACTATTGATGACTTACATTTTCTTTCTCCGGCCATTACAACATTTGGGAACCTGAAAATATATCAGACGCTCCATAATTAGCAGTGCTGACAGAACTAGTACAGTCTGTTTGTCAGGGTCAAAACAGACACCTCCAGTCCTGCACAAAGCCAACACGCCCATCAACAATATCCCAGAATTCCTCTTCCACTCCTCACAGCTAAGGAAAGAATAGAAAGTTAAAGAACACAGAAACCTGCTCCCTAATCTGCTTTAAATCTATCTGGGCCACATTTATCTGTCTTTTGTTGCCAGCGCTGAGACTGCTGAATGGTGCTAGGTCACAAGGGTAAGACGTCTATTCCTGCGTGGGCTCAGGGGGGTAGAGAAACATGGCAAGCTCACCGGTCTGATATTTTTGGAGCAGTGAGGACCCCCTCCTGCCCTCCCTTTTCATTTTCCTCTTCTCTAAAACCAAAATAAAGTATGTGATGGATGAGTGAACAGAGGCAACACCTCCCCCATCAATCAGACTGAGGCGAACCCCCTCACGGCCTCTGGGGGACCGATCCGCGCGCCCCCCACATCACACACAGCCAACGCTCTGCTGTATCCCGAAACAAAATTATGTACAATTGCCATAACCCAGACAGGAAGGGGGGTGGGTGAAAACGGGCAGGAAGAAAGAAAGAAAATGAGAAAGGAGGAGACACGGGGCAAGAAAAAACACAGCGGCAAATGGTCCTGGTTAGCAGCGGCAAATCAGAGGGGTCTTCTGAGTCCCTGGGCTCTGGGGGGACCCAACTCCCCTTTATGTACGGGGGTGTGTGTCCGTGCTGGTCCATGTGCACACACACCAACTACAAGGAGGCGAATTCCAACAGGGTGGCGTCATCGAGAAAAAGGCAACTGGTGCAAGAACAACATACCTCGCACCAAGGAACCAAGACACTCGGACATGAAAAAACAGTGTACAATGTGCACTCATACTTATTCTAAGGGAAATTTTTTTTTATAATTTCAGGGGTTTTCCCTGAATTGGCTAATACAACAACGGTAAGGTTCTCGCCTGCCGCATTGTTCGTTTTTCTCACAAAAGTTTCCGTGAGCTTTAACCACCAGCATGTGTGAGGATGAAACAGCATTAGCTCATTAACAACAATAACCACGAAACATGACAGTGAAAAACAAAAAAATAAACCTCCAACAGATCCGAAAAGACCTGTCTTTTCTGCGGGAGGCCTCTCGGAGCAAGCATAGCCGAAGGTGCCCGCTGGAAAACTGTTTCCAATAACGGTTTCCACACCTTGCTGTCATCCAAACTGCGGGGCTATTATAAACCACAGAGAACAGAGGAGCCATTGAACGATGAAAATAGATGGACTCGAGGTGAACTTCACAATAAGTGGCTGGAATACAATGACATTACGGCAGTGCCAAGTTCGCCCAGCCAAGCTCTAAGGTTGGCATCTCGTTAAAAGCAAGTAACGTCTTCTTAAGGAATCTGTACATGGAGCTTGCCAGAGGTCAGGTCAGGTGCTGTTGGGGCAGATAGAAGGCCAATACACCCTACAAGTAGAAGACTCAAGGTGCTGACACCTTAGCAAAATTTAAGCAAAATTTCACAGGCCAAAAAGGTTAATTGTCCATTAATAGCGTTGGATGAAGCACAGCTTACACAGAAGTCTCTGAAGGTCAACATGGCAAATCAGTGTGACCAATCTGAACAATCGGTGTGTGAATTTTTTTTTTCCCCTCAGCTAAAATTTGAAATCACGGGGATTACTTTTCAAATGACTAATTTCGCCCACAGAAATTCCCTAAATTATGGTAACATGTCGTGGTACTTGCATGAACGCGCATAGAAAACTGGCATTGAAGAGAAATTGTTGAATAAAATTTTTTGTTCTTTACAGTTGAACCACTGATGTCACATGGACTATTTTAATGATGTCCTTACTACATTTCTGGGTCTTGAAAGTTTCAGTTGAATTATTGTCTATGCAGAATCAAAAAGCTCTCGGATTTCATCAAAAATATCCTAATTTGTGTTCTGAAGATAAACAAAGGTTTAAAATGAAATGAGGGTGAGTAATTAACAGTGTTTGGAATAACGGCGTTTAAAAGAACAGCGTTAGGTAACGACGTTATTTTTTCAGTAACGCGGTAATCTAACTAATTACTTTTCCCGTCGTTACAACGCCGTTAACGTTACTGAACGTTAAATGCGGTGCGTTACTATGCATTGATTTAATAAACTATCCAATCCTAGCGAGTGAGCAGGTGGGTTAATGACGAGATAAGCGGTTGTGATTGGCTAAGGCAGAGTCATGTGTTTCATGGTAGCCAATCAGAGCCAGTGTTTTTACACACATGCCGGCACACACGGCTGCGACAGCGGCGCCAAACACACACACACACGAACAGAGATTCGCAGCAGAGATGGCGAGTCAGGAGCAATCCGATGAAAAGTTGGCATTTTCAAGGTGAAGATATAAGCACTACTTCAAATTCATTGTGGTCAAAGGCAATAACGTGCATGTAATGTGTACATATAATGTGTGACACGCATCTTCAAAGCTAATGGCCAAAAACACTTTTCTTACAAAGATAATACTTGGAAGTGCAGGATAAAACTCTTGCTGTCTGTTGACGTGGAATAAATATTGAAAGTTATGTACCTGTCTGTTCTACTCATTTCAACCGACTTGTGAAAACTGCAAAAAAAAAAAAAAAAGTTTTTTTTTTTTTTTTTTTTTACAGTAACGCAAATATTTACTTTCCCTGGTAACAAGTTACTTTCATTATAGAGTAATTCAGTTACTAACTCAGTTACTTTTTGGAACAAGTAGTGAGTAACTATAACTAATTACTTTTTTAAAGTACCGTTCCCAACACTGGTAATTAATGATAGAATTTTCCTTTATGGGTGAACTATCACTTTAAGATCAAAAGATACCCGCAAAGTGACCAACTTGCCTTAAAGGGTACTGTGACGGCCCCATTATACAGTACTTCAAGCGAACGAACAAATGAAGATCTGGGGTGATGTAATTTCAAACTTAATCAGGCCATAATATTGTTTGTTTGGAGTTTGTTTCTGGAGCTTTAAAAAAACTTGGAAAAGTTTGCTCCAGCTGGTGAACACCTTCAACCCGATACACCTTCCACACAACAGCGACCTAAACGATGCCCAAAAAAGTCCAGGAGGCAACAGAAACGTCTGTTTGTTCAGAATCAGAGGGGATACCATATATAACACAACATTAAACGATGGCGAACAGCTGCAAACATTTTCCATTTGAAGTGAAACATTCCTTTAGAAGGCCCTCTCTACTTCTGCAGGCTTCCTCTCGATTCCATGTGGTATTTGTCCCCAGCTGAGCTCCAGATACTGCAAGAGCTGCAAACTTTCCCAAGAATACCATCCAACCGCATGGCACTCCCTCATGTATTCTCTCACTCTTTATCTCTTCACCTCTATCTCTCTCGTTCTTCTCTCCTCCGACAGGACCCAGCCCAGCTCTGCGTCCCTTGGGACACTTAGCATTTGTTTCGAAATGTCAATTGACTGTTTGCATTTCCCGTAGGAACTGCCCAATCCATTTTTGTTCCTCATGCTTGTCCAAACCTGGAAACATAGATCATTCTCTTACAGTCAGCATTCACTTTAGCTTTTTTCCCCGATGGCAAAATATGATCCTTGTTCAACAAATCCAACAAATCGCTGTTGTCTGGGACTTAAATGAGGTTAATCATGTTGAGTGGGACTCATTTCTCAACAACTTAAGTACAGTTGCAGAGAGAATGTGATTGTTAGCTATAAAATTGTCAATGGAAAGATGCCCCGTTCTCACAAACGCTCGAGAAAACCATTGTGAAGTCCTCCATCCACTAGAGGGCGACGTGCATATAGCCCAAGACAGGGGTGAACACACCTTGAACAGTGCTGTCATCTTATTCAGAAGCATTCATGTTTCCTCTGGCATGAGTCGGATCCACGATGAGTCTTAATTTGTCAGGGAAATAAAATTTCAATTTCAGCAGCCTAATGATTTTTAACCCCTCGATAATCCGGTTGAGCCAGTAGTTCAGGTTTTATTTGCCCTGCCAACATTTTTACTGGCCTCACCACAATTTTTTTTTATTATTGTACATAATTTTTAAATAATAATTAGTAGTAGTAGTAGTAGTATAGCAATATAATATAATATAATTGTTACATCATTATTATTATTATTATTATTATTGCTATTTTTATGTAATTTTAAGTACAATAAAATAAATATAGTAACAAATAAAGTAATAACATTAATAATTATTGTTTTTATCAATTTATTATTATTATCATTCAAAGAAATTACAATGGCAGTCTTAACTTAATATTGTACAAAATAATAAAGTATTAATGTATTAATACTATATAGTAACGAGGTTTTTAAGACTAAAATAATAAAAATCTGCTGTCTATTAGTAACATATTAATATTTTAAAATAATAATACAATTATATTTGCATACAGTGTAAAAATGTCATTTTCATCCCATTCTGATGCCTTCATGCAGTTCCAACTAAGCATCAACTATGCTAGACAAATTAACAGAATTTACAACAGTACTGTTCAATACATCACAGAAAAACGAAGCACATTTACATAAGCAACAAACATATAATGTAGCGACAATGTGGCCCAACAAGCCAAGTGACAGTTCCTTGAAGTAGCCCAAACGCTCTCAAACTGGCCTCAGAGCATCAGGCCATCCTTATTATAGAGCCCTGAATGTATTTTGGTCAACAGACTCTAAAGATATGTAAACTCAAACAATGAAGCGCAATGCATACAGGAAGTCCCTGTAACTGTGCTGGTGCACTCGCTGAACTGTAGAATGTGTGGGCGTGCATGTCGGTGCCCGAGCTTGATGTAGCTCTACCAACTTTAAGTTTATTTATAGCATTTATAACTCACAACGTTTAGAAAGTGAAAGGAAAAAAGCAAGTGAGTACGAAGACAAAGTTGTTTTCATGTGACAAAAGGGATAATGAATGTGTCTGTGGCCATAAATTAATTTGTAAGCTTGAGAAATAATGACGAGGATGTTCCCTCAAGGCATCCACCTATTGTACACAGAATCCACCTGCTCACTCAATGAAGCCACCTTCTCATTGTGAAGACCTTCATGAATGTTCTTTGTTCATTGTCAGTATGGTGTGACATCACAATGCTTAGTAGTTTTAATCTATTTTGATGTGCAGCTCTTAAAATGCCAGCCAACTATGAAGCAAATATCACAGCTGAATACTACATTTTGTGTCCACTGAGCTCTCGTTGACAGAAATAATACAGCTCTTTGAGTGTTATGTTCTTAATCTACACTTGAATACCTCATGGTGATTTGATATTAGATATTTTGGGGGGCACATTTAGCTGCATAACAGCTGCCTCAGAGAACATATTGTCTGAAGGACATTCAGAAAGTGTCAATCTCTCTGCCCCACGTCCCCTGACATTCTTCTTCTATAGACAATTGTACTCTTCACCAAAAAAACGCCTTCCCTTCCATAAGACTGCAGCGCTTTGTACATCATTGAATCAACAGCTATAGATCTAGACCAATCATAAAATGTCTAGATATAGTCAAGATCACAAGATGTATGGATCTAGATTGATCACTCATGAAATTACAGACATTTTATTGCAATGTGAACCATAGCTATCTAGATCCAGACGGTAAAATTCATGAAAGCCAATGCATCATTGTTGTAAAGATTTTTCACAGAATCATAAACATTGAAGGTAAAAGTTGATGCCAAAAAGCAGTTGATGATAAAGGTTCTTCATAGAACCACTGAGAGCAAAAACAAGAACCTTTATTTTTAATAGTGTAGACCGCATCACAAAAGAAATCATCAGCTATCTACACTCTTAAACATTAAAGGTTCCATGAAGAACCTTCAAAATCCATGGAAACGTTCCAATGGAAAATATCCCCCCAGGACCACTAAAAGAGTTTGTGAACTGAGAACAGAGATGTCAAGTAACAAAGTACAAATACTTTGTTACCTTACTTTAGTAGAAATTTTGGTTATCTATACATTACTTGAGTAATTATTACTGGAGTAATTATTTTTCAGCCGACATTTTACTTCTACTCCTTATATTTTCACCTAAGTAACTGTACTTTCTACTCCTTACATTTTTAAAAATAGCTTTGTTACTGCTATTTCATTTCGGCTTGTTTTCATTCCAGCTTGTCATCATTAAAAAAATAAAAATAAAAATAAAAACCTATCCAGATAAATGGAGTGAATTTGATTGTGGTTGGATGAGAAGTATAAACACAATTCCGACACCCTATTGGTTTGTACGCGATCCATCGCACCTGCACATGACACAAATCACATCACACTCCTGCAAGGACATAGCCAGTTTTGGGTTCGTTTATCAAAAATTATATTTCTTAAAAGTAGGGTTGGGTATGGAAATGGATTGCACTGAACAGAATAAGGACGCAGATTTTGGTGCCTCTTAAATGCTTGAGCGATCGATTGAAATACTAGGCTTTTTTTAGCGGGGCTATAGCATTTAGCTCCATAAACTGTACACAAATTTGCGATCGCCTCAGAATCAGTCTGCTTAAATTTCATATGAAAAAGGTGGCAGACCGGTCTCCTCCTCGTCTTTCAGCATGCTCTTCAAACCGCAGGCCGCGGCGGTCTGTGCAGTTCTTTGTCATAAATACAGTTTACAAAAGGCCACGAGCATATACTTATATTTAAATAAGTATAATTAAGTTATTCATATTCACATATGTTCATACAGTATGTGTAATGAGCCCGATTGTCGCTGGAGGAAACAACTGTGGTGTGATGAGCGGTGAACAGCGAAAACTTTACAGTACAGGAGCAGTCGGTTTCTCATCTACTGTAACGTTTTCGCTGTTCACCGCTCATCACACCACAGCTGTTTCCTCCAGCGACAATCGACCCTTTACACATATGAACGCATACTTTAATTATACTTATTTAAATATACTTAATTTAATCATACGTACTTTATACATACACCAAATATCAGAGTGAGTGACAGAGATACAGTTGAAACATTATGTGTGGTTTTGTATTAAGTAATGACCTATATAATGAAATACATTTATTAGCCTTAGAGTAAGGTAAGCACAACTTTTTTTTTAAGTATCAGTTCAGGCACCGGTAACGTTTTAAAAGTATCGAAATGGCACCGGACTCTACCGGACCCTACTTAAAAGTTATTATTTCTCACTACTGGCTCATTTACCAAATGGGTGCTTTCTCTTCGTCCTCCTCAAATTAAGCTACTGTATGTAGTTCAGTAACGAGACTCTTGAATAAATTAGCATTTGAGATTGACAATGTTTTGATAAGTAGGCTATACCAACTTTGTAACTCGTTACCCCTCGAACACTGGACATAGCAGACTTATGTAGCAAATACAGGAAGCTATCATTCAAGAAGGCATCAGGATTAGGAGTAATTTTTCATTTTTATTTTTTGATTAATCACTTGGATTAATCATTCATTTTGACAGCACTAAAGTTTATTGTAAATAGAAACCATACAAGGGTAATTGTTTCTTAGCCTGCACCAATGTTCTTGTCCATTGCCCTCGCAGATTCCTGCAGCTAAGCATGGATGTTCATTTACATTTAAATTAAAGGTTATTGATGACATGCCTTTTGAAGTTTGACTTTTGCACCGTTACAATACTTATAGGCAACTAGTCATCATATCTCTAGTTCTTTAATGTATTTGCATTGTACTAAAGTGTGTTCATTTTAAATGGGCATATATGCGGCTGAAACCGATAGCCTAGTGCATCCCAAAATTTTCAACATGAATATTTTAATGTAACATTATAGTCATTATGGCCTATGTCCTGTAGAAAAATGTTTTTTTTTTTTAAGGGAGTGGGGTAGTGCACAATAGGCCCCTGTGGCGCAGTTTAATCTTTCTTTCTTAATGGCATTTTTATTCTTTACATTACTTTTACTTATATACTTTAAATAGTTTTGAAACCAGTACTTTTACTTGAGTAAAAAGCTTGAGTTGATACTTCAACTCATACAAAAGTCTTTTTAAACCCTAGTATCTACACTTCTACTTGAGTAATGAATGTGAATACTTTTGACACCAGTGACCAAGAACCAATAGAGAGTATTGAGGTGAAGACATTTTTGTAGGCAAACCCAGAAGTTAGCATCGGCCTGGTTTCCTCAACAAAAATCTTATAAACTTTTTCTGTTGGCATCTGGATTATTGGAGAAAATAGCTATGTTAAACAAAGGTTTATGATTCTTACAGGTTTTGTTCTCCAAGCTAATAATCTTCACAAATAAACACAACTTCCATTATTTTCAAAGCCTAAATACAAATCAGCAGAATAAAGAGCTAATATTAGGATATTAACAAATAACACCATGGTTGCAGGACTTCAACGTCACCACTATTAGGCTTCAGACAACATTTGATCTGAAATTTGAGTTAGAATAGTTAGAAATAATTAGCCAAAGATCTCAAATGTATAGACTCCAGTCAGGTTAGTGCCACATTTAACTTGTCTGATGTTTAACATCATATGATTTTTCAGCTGATGAAACGTCTTTCTGAAAATAACTTTAGACCAAAATTCCAAAGCAGTTTTGGAAGTCGAGAAAATTTTGGGATTTTGGACCTTTATACAGCATATACCATGTAAAGAATCTACATTTAGCTCGGACCGCCTTGTTTATATCTATGTAAAATTCAAAACAGCATCTAACCTGACTAAGGTCTATCACAAGTGTGTCCAATACTGCTCCTAAAGGCCTGCGTTCTTGCAGAGTTTAGCTCTAGTCCTAATCAGACACACCTGAACCAGCTAATCAAGGTCTTCAGGATCACCTGAAACTTCCAGGCAAGTTTGTTGAGGTTTAAATCTGAAGGATATCAGCCCTCCAGAAGCAGGAACATGAAGATCAAGACTGTAAATACCACCCCACCGCTATAAAAGTGTTTAATATACAGTATAGAAAGCCAACAAATACCCTTCTATAGCAGTTCCCATATAGCCTTTGGCGACTGATGGTAAAGGCACCGTAGAAAGCCAACAGATGGACAAACTGACTGACGCTCAGTCAGTTCCAGACTCATAGCAGCTGTGTGGCCGGTTTAAGATGTGGTTAGGCAAGGGGCAGGTGACATGACAACATAAAAACATAAAGACACACATGAGTGGTAAACTGACACACAGTCAGGCCTAAGCAGGCAGGCACTCTTTAAATAGGCTTTCAATTCAGAATTCCCCTAAAATTTCAGCCCCCAGGCAAATAAACACAAAGAAGGAAGTTAAAACCAAATTCAAAAGGACACAAAATAATCATTTGCATTCGCTCACACGCCTGTTGAGCACTGAACTGTAAAAAAAAAACAAAAAAAACACAGCATCGCTGCTCTCCAACAATATGACATGACAGCATAACAGAAATGATCAAGGATGAACTGCATTACATAATTTGGCGTCTACGTTGACAAATGGGTTAAAATGGTAAAATAGCACAGCTGTTCATTTTGGAATAGCACCACATTATGCATGGAAGTGACCTTAATGATAAACCATTTCGTTAATGCTCTGATAATGTGATGGATTCTGTGGTTATAGCTATATTTACTCGCTGCAAATGAGTCATTTTTCAAGTACGGTTGACTCTTACAACATATTCCTCGAGTCGTTGAATCCATCAACCAACACTTAAATAGAACCGGCTTGTATCTCAGAGGTCCATCTATGTGTGAACTCATTTTAAATTGAAATTCATTCAAATGCATCCAACCTGTTGGCTGGAGCTGTGCTATTTGGTCGGGCAATCAGCAAGACTTCTTTATATGCCTTTTTGATAATTGCAGAAATGTCTGGAATCGTTATGGTGAAAGCAACATCGTTTCCTTGACTACCTGGTAGGCTAATGGTCCTTGGCTCATGCATACAGTATATGAGTTCTTGTGCCAAAAAGTTTTAGCGCAAACACAAAACAATACAGTTTTCATCTCTGTACTTGCCATGAACCGTTTCACAAAGTGCTCAATTTGAACTTTACAGTGACTGATTATGAATCACAAAATATATTTCAACAACACGCAGTTCTCATTCTCAAATTGATGAATGTCAATCAATGAAATTTATAGCTCCAGATCATAGGTTTTGCCTCTTTGTCGCCATCTCTGTTTGAAAACCTGCAATTGCAGCTCTTTGGAGAATTATCTTTCTTGCGTGTATTGTGTGCCGGCACGGCTCCAATGTTTTGAGGTGAATGTGTGGCACTGTTAGTCAGGCACTGCACCGGCGTGGATATTTACTGTACTTCGCAATCACAGATTCTAGCCTATGTCTTGGAATATATGACCCAAATAAGAATTTGCACCATATATTGTCATCTGAACAAGCAAGTAACAAGTCTGCAACATTTGTTCAGACCAACTGAGGAAAAAAGCTTTAAAATAAATCGAGCTACCAATGGTGATTTTTATTCTAAAGACTGGTTAGCTCATATCAGATCAAACCATGCAAATTATTATTATTGTTATACTTTATTCTCAAATTATTAATGCTCACAACAACAGCATTGCCTATAGTGTGTATTAGTGTGCAGATTTCAATTTCTGTACAGTCTAATCTCTAATTGTCTTACCATTACCACTATTTTTAGAACCAATGATCACAACCTCTAAACCACATGAAGGCGTGCCTGGTTCCAATAATTTTGAGAAAATGCCTTTGCTCATTTCCATGAAATAAAAAAAAGAGAGAATGTACAGTTGTAGAGTGAAAGGGATTCTTTTCTTGTTTGGAGCAGTCACTAGTGCATACTCTTGGCTGGGGTCTGACAGCAGGGCTGCCTGACTGCAGTTCTCATTAGACTGTAAATATGATGTGGTTTGGAGGAGAGAGCCAGTACATATGGAGCTGTATGTGCGCCGCTGTCTGATGTGCGTTCAAAAACCACCGATACACAGAGCTTCATTATATAGCGGAGAGGGGAGGAGAGGAATACGCAGACATGGAATGGGGCCATTTTGGAAGGTCCCGGTTGAATTTGGAATAATTTAGCGATGGAGAATTGTGGTCCCAGAAGAACATAAACAACATATCCTGTACACACACACACACACACACACACACCAACAGAGACACTGTAATATCCTCACCATATTGGATCGCAATGGGCCAGTGACTATATAAACATATTCATAGATTTCATATGACATCACACAGTGGGGTGGCCGCCATTTGTAGGACCGAATTGCAGTTCCGCCTATCTGCTGTGCTGGGGTCTGGGCTGTGATAACAGCAAAGTGCAATGGATTATTTACCAAGAGATGTGGATATGGGATCATTTTGATTCAATAGTTCTCGTAAGCGCAGATGCATTTTTACATTTTAGTATTTTACTTCGCAAGTTCATAAAGGAACTTGCAAAAGGTTATATTCGTGTGGTGTGAGACTGCTGATTTGCCAGAAAACTTTCATCATGCTCCACCTAAAGCTAAAAAAAAGCAACAAGATTTTTTGATCTATGATCTAAGTACAGTTATGTTAGTGTAGCAGCATGCATGTATGTATGAAATGTTGCATATCCCTACACAATAGTACAAAATCCATGTAATCTGAGCTCTGTTCATTTCCTGTCCCCAAGCATCACTCATGAGCCGATTGTAGAGATGACATATAAACGATTTGAATTACAATTACTAACTAGCTGATTTAGCAAAGACACAATGGCAGAAAGCGAACCACCCACTTCGCGCTTCCATTACCTTTGGACCTGCAACCGGGTGACTGTGCATGTTTGAGTGGATAACACACAGTCGAATTACACAGCGTCTCATTCGCTGCACAACTCAGCAAGCACAACCCAAGTTCCCAAAATAGTCTGACAGGTACAAGGCTAAATGTCTGCAAAGAAAAGGAATCGATTGCGAACGTGAGTGTACAATTCTCTTTAAATCAACAAAACGTAATGTGTATCTGCCGCACTTGGGCATTATATGGAGCCGGCAACCACAACAATTGTTTTGCTCCCTTAAGGTTTCTCACACAAAGGTACCTCTCATATCAATATTGGTCAGGGGACCCTCCTGCGCCTGCAGAGGCTCAGTATTAAATTTGGGCTCTTTGTGCAGCCGGGGGATTTCCAGCCTGTGAAACGGTGAGATGGATGGGAATGGGCAATGCTCCTCTGGGCAGAGTTACTGTCGCTGTGGGAAAAGGTCTCTCTTTCGCTCTCTCACACAAGTCGGGAATGACTGTCTCAGTCTTTCCTTTGCCTATAACTTAATCTCTGTCTCTCGGTCTTGTCTTCCTCTCTGGGAATAGGTAGAGTAGATATAGTTGGTCGATCATGTGAAGGAGTGATTGTTAAGATAGCAAAAACTATTAAGAAATATGATATGTAAACAAAATACGAATATCAGTTTACAGTTTTTGGCTAAATTACATTGAATTGTTGTTTTTACTTTCTAAAAACTGTACAATTAACTTCATTTTGCTATAAAATTACATGAAACGTCTGGTTAGCTCTTTTACAGCTTTTCCCTGTATAGAGTATGGGAATTTACGGTTAACCTATTAAGATTTTTTTTTTCTATAGAATTTTTACAATATTTTACATTTAAAATGAATGTGATCAGTTGCTGTTGAGTTGCAAAAATGACAAAAAGAACACAATAGCTTTGATACAAATGCAATTTGGGTGTACTAACTGTTTAATAGAAAGGAAATAGCAAGTTTCTCCTTCAGACAGACTACGATTCATACAGACTACAGAGCGTTATTCAATCCTATAGTCTGTTAAATGGAATTTTACAACGAGAGCACATGTTTATGCAGCATTCATGAGCACCCAGACGGAGAGATAATTAGATATCCTCTCACAAAGAAAGGAGCAACAGACAAAAAAAAAAGAACCCCATTGTTCTTAGTGGATTCTTACATGACTGATGCATGAAGTATGTACAGTAGCTGATGGAATTCTTCTCCACCATTTCACTTAAACTTATAAAAGCACAACCCAAATTCTGACAAAGCAACTGTATTATTATTATTATTATCCTACAATGGTTGACCTTTAATTTCCATGGTGGTAGTCTATGGTGTAAATACACTACCATTGAAGAGTTTGGGTTTGGTAAGATGTTTTATGTTTTTGAAGTCTCTAATGTTCACCAATGCTGAATTCATGTTCATTTAAAAATACTATTATTACAATCTCAAACAACGGTTTTGAAGTTTAATATGTTTTAAAATGTAATTTATTCCTGTGATGCAAAGCTGAAATTTCAGCATCATTACTCCAGTCTTTAGTGTCACATGATCCTTCTAATCGGCTGATTTGCTGCTTAAGAAACATTACTTATTATTAATCACAGCCAAAAAAAAATGTGGCGGTATTTGTGAACACCACAATACACTGTTTTCATGATTCTTTGATGAATAAAAAAAAACAGCATTTACTTGCAACATAAATCTCAAAATTATAAATGTATTTACTGTCATGTTTGATCAATATAATGTAAATTAAAATAAAAGTACATAAAAAAACTTGTCAGCAGTTTTTACACATATTTGAAACAACAATTTCTTATTATTATCTTATTATTAAATTATTATTATTATTATTTAAAATATATATATATATATATATATTTAAATCACATATTTAGGCTATATATTTAATCATTTTTAAACATAAAAAACTGTTTTCACAATTATTATAATAAATGATTGTTACTAATAAATGTATGAAATCAGAAATAAATATGAGATCCTTCTGAGATAAATGCTGTAATATCTATCTTTCTATCTATCTATGAATGAATGAATGAACTATGTGATGACTGACACAAGTTTACCCCAGCTGCAGTGTATTCAAATGACTTCGGTTAGCATGAGTGTAAACTGGCGTGACATTATTGTTTGTGTTAATAAGGTCAGACGATGGCTGTCGGCTCGCTACGGCAGGTGAGCTGACATTCACCTCAAAGCCGCCCCACTCGTGTCACTCCGCAGCCCGGCTCATTACAGGATTAAGCACAGCCGAGTCCAGTCACATCACGATTCCAGGCCGGTCTGCCCTCGAGGGCCCGCTTCACGTGGCCCCTTGCCTCTAGAGCGCCGACGGCACCCAAAGCTCTCCTCGAATGTGTCACATTCCACATGACACCCGTCTCAGTGGCAGCCGACTTTCTCACAGAACTTTAAAACCCTATTTTTCTTTGAATGGGAGTTTCTCCTTTGTTGTGCGGGACCGTGCAGCCAGGCCCCTAGCAACTTCCCCGACCAGGAATGCCACTGGAATTCTTAGGCAGCGCTTGCCAACTCGGGCTACCTGGTAAAAGGGATTAGGGCAGTTTTATCCCTTAGTCAAGAATGCGGAATGGATGAACTCCTGACCAAAGAGACGAAGTTGACGTTCAAAGTGTCGTGCGGCTCTGACATGCTCTTCCCAAACTATCTGACAGGATCGATCGGGTTTCAACTCACCCGTCACCTGACTGTAAAGTAAATAACACAGTTGTCACTTTCAACTGAAACACGAGACCGCAAACCGTTCGAAATGGGTAGCGATGACAATATCCTGAGTGCCTTGTTCCTCAAAATTAAAGGAACAGATTATAGAAATGAATAACAGAATAAAGGCTTTATGTCAGAAACATTAAAAGCTTTCCCATGCAGCTGCGACAATGGAGGATGTTACATCTTAGCAAATGCTTTCCTGATGATACTTAGTACTGGGTTTTTATTGTTGTTGTTGTTTTCATGCCAATGACATATACATACATCCATTAACCTGACATTAAAGGTATTCACAAAAGATTACAAAAAGGTTTATATTCATCAAAGAATCCTATAAAATGTCCAATGTTAAGCAGTTTTCCAGATCGATACTATAATAATAATAAATGTTTCCTGAGCAGCAAATCAGCATATTAGAATGATTTCTGAAGGATCATGTGAGACTGAAAACTGGAGTAATGATGCTGTAAATTCAGACTTGCTTCACAGGAATAAACTACATTTTAAAATATATTCTAGTAGAAAAGAGTTATTTTGAATTTTTCTAATATTTGACTTTTTTTATTCGAGTAAATGCAGCCTTGGTAAACAAGGGACTTGTATATGGCGGAAATGTTAAAAGGCTTCCCATGAAGCTGTGATTCTGAGATCAAAGCAGCAAACACTTATAGGCTCAGTTTACTGTCCTTTCATAAAAAAGACAGTCGGTTTCTACGAAACATGTCACATAAATGCCTCGAACTGAGCCAAACATGCAGCAACAATTATTCTGGAGGATTTTTCAATGTGTGCTTCACATAGGCACATCAGTATACTTTTTAGAGCAATCAGGTAATCTGAACTGAGCTGCACAGGAATGCAGTTTTCGTTTACGCTGAGCCATGGAGCACAGGAGAGGGAAAGGGAAAGTCATGGGAACAGACCCAATGTTCTGTGCATGCCAGTGATGTCAGACGGAGCTGTGGTCCACACTATAGAGACACTATAGGCAGCAGGAGGTTACTTTGATAGGTTTACTATACCATTTAGCAAATGCTTTTCAACACTGATAATAAAAGATTTCTTGAACAGCAAATCAGCTTATTAGAATGATTTCTGAACGATCACATGACACTGAAGACTGGAGTAATGATGAATCACCTTTGCATCACAGGAATAAATTGCAATATTAATGTTTTGACTATTTTTGATCAAAGAAATGCAGCCTTGGCGAGCATAAGACACTTCTTTAAAAAAAAAAAAAAAACTTTAAAAATAGTATACTTTGATAAAGACAACGTCCAAAATTAACATTTTTAAATTTAAATTACAATTTTAATTAAAAATGAAAACTAATAATAAAATCAATAACATTTTAATTAAATAACTTATTTACATAAAAAAAAACTTGTATTATTGTTTAATTGTATTAGTATTATTTCGTTTTGGAAATACTAAAAATACTTATTACTTATTAAAATTATATTTTAAAAATATTTACTTTGCATAAGTAATGTTATTAATATTAATCATGTTTTTTTCTGGTATAGATATAATACTTTCTATTCAATTAAATACAAAATCATTAGTACAACACACAATAATAAAATTTCAAGTAACTGAACGGAAAAAAATATTCCACACAAGCAGTAAGCAAGCAAAAAGCAGATGGAAAATGTTATTATATATGATTTAATGAACACTTTTTTTTCCACCTTCAAAAACAAGGCAGATTGTGTTTCTGTTATGTGACATTTCCTAATGAAACTAGATATTTAACAAGAAAACAATGTAGTGCCTAAAGAAAACAAAAAGGTTAATTGTGAAGTCACCCATAAGTGTGAAGATACTAAATGAGACACTATATCATATAAAAGCTCTGATGCAAGCAAAAAGGTCATAAATTCAGTGGCATTGCAGGTCTAGAAGAGCAAACGGCTGAGGTATTCAGTGCTGCTCTGTTGGCAAAATGGCCTTTCATAGCAAGCTCAGAAGTGAAGCAGCGCTGCACCACGAGCAAATGCTAACCACTTTCTTTGATTCTGCTTTATAAGACAGAGGAAATATGAAAAGGTGGATTTCTCAGAAATTCTCGTGGGGCATAAAAGAGGAGGGAAAAACAACAACACCACACCAAGCGCAGAGCAAGCGTCTGTGTTGGTTGGGTGATAGGGGCTTTTTCCACCCTGCCAACCTGGGCCCTGAGCCCATACCACATGAGAGGAGGGTGGAGCAACACGCGCTAAAACCCCTCATCTACACTATCAGACTAGTGTTCACGCTTCAAAAAGGATGCAAATGTATCATAAAAGTGGTCCATACGACGTATGCACTATGTTCCAAAACTTTGAAGTCTGATAGCTTTATGTTAGAAACAGACACAATAAATGTTTCCCTCCAAAAGGTGTTAACCACTGCCCCCAAGTCAATCAATCAATCAATCAATCAATCAATTGAAGCTCTAAAAAAAAGATTCACTGAAGATTCACACACAGCTAGTAAATAATAACTAGTAATATAGCACGACTCTGATAACATTTATGGCACTAATATTGTCTCTTTTTTTCATTTTCAAGTTTGAAAGCTCCAGTTCAGGCAATAATATTACTTCAAAATTCCTCTTTTGTGTTCCACAGAAGAAATAAATTCATGCAGGTTTTCAAAGATAAAATAATTGGGGGGGGGGGGGGGTCACATATTTTTTTAATTTGTATATTATTTTAGTTTTGTTTCACATTTTTTGTAATTTTGTTGTATTTTTATTATTTTATCCGTTTTTGTTAATTTGAATATTTCAAAAAAATCTGATTTTTTTTATTTATTATTAGTTTTAGTTAATTTCGTTTTAGTTATTTTAATACTTCAAAATAAACAACAATGGGAAATATTGATTTGGGCAACTATCTAAAAAAACTAATTATTTTTCAAATTAACATTTTATTCTATATCAAGTAAAAAGTTTTAGTAACAATGATAAACAATATGAATATAATACACACACAGAGATATATGTATAAAATCAGGGTTATTATCAGACCAGCTGCCTAAACTTTGTTACCACTATGTTATGAATTGGTTTGACCAACTAGCAGTTAGCAAAGAAGGAATTAGTCTTATTCAAATTTGGCAAATCTACCTTTTTGTTATGACCAGTCTTAACTCGAGTTTTTTTTAGACCAGTTTATGCAGCCGGCAAAAAGGTACAAAAGGTGTCACTGGAGTGGTACCTTTTCAAAAGGTACGCCTTTGTATCTAAAAGGTCCATTCTGGAACCTTTAAATGTACATATTTATTAGCACCTAAAAGTGCTAAAAGGTGATATCGCCCCAGTGACAGAATTTTTATTTTTGAGTGAACTGTCCCTTTAAGTCTGTTTTTTAAAAACCTTATACTGATCAGCCTTCAAAATCCTTATGTTGTAAATATCTCTCCTCTCACAGCACATAAACTTCAAGCTATTCTTCCATTCCTTCTTTTCTGCCTTCTTGTCCCTCTGGCCATGTTTGTGCATATCCATGTCAGTATAGTCTGGAGGGAAAAACCCAGATGTTCCCTCAGCCGACAGCATTGTGTTCATCTGATGTACAGCCTTGTGTATCCGTGCCGCCCCTCAGCTCTCTCTATCCCTGCTCCTTCTGATCTATACAAAGGCTGTCTTCGCACCAGCTGTGCTTAAACATCTGGGTCAGTGATGTACAGTGGGTAAATAAGGTATTGAACACGTCACCATTTTTCTTAGCAAATATATTTCTAAAGGTAATGTTGACATGAAATTTTCACCATATGTCATTAACAACCCAAGTAATCCATACACATGTGATGCGATGCGATGTCGAATGTTGCACTGGGAAATTCTAAAAATAGGTTGCATGTAAATTTTTGGTCAAAATTAGGGTTTCATTCAATTGTAATTCTATAACATCTTATATATCATCGCTGAAAATATCTTTGCAATATTCACTTCTTAAATGCAGAAAAATGCTGGAAAAACGCTGTCCTTCTCTCATGTTAAGAACATGCTGTGGAGGTGCTTTCTCCTAACACCACAAAAACAGTTAACCTGTCAAAATAAACCACCTAACATATATAATAAAAGTGTATCAATGCACATTTCCCGCCAGTCCTGTTTAAACTAATGTAGGCAAAGTTTTTTTTTTTTTTTTATAATTTTTTTAATATATCATGAAAAGGCGGAGCACAAGAAAACAACGCAGTCTGAAGCTGCACACCTAGGGTGCTTTTACACTAGCACTTTTGGTGCACACCCAGGTTCGATTGACGTCAGAAACGTCTTCCGTACCAAAGTCCACTTAAAAAGGGTGGTCTGAGGTACGGTTCACGTGAACTCTGGTACGGTTCGCTGCTGATGTGAATGCAATCGTACCAAATTCAAGATCTGTTTGCTCTGTAGGCAAACTGAAGGGGATTCAGAAAGGGTCCAGTGATGTCCTTCAGTTAGACCAGGACCAGTCTCTCAAGTGACTTCATGACCACAGACGTGAGAGTGACAGGTCTGTAGTCGTTAAGTCCAGTGATTTTGGGCTTTTTGGGAACCAGAATGATGGTGAAGTGTTTGAAGCAGCAGGGAACTTGATCACACAGCTCCAATGATCTGTTGAACTTGCACTTCTGTAAGCATCCTCTTGCATGACGAATCGGTTTCCCAGTAAACCACGGTTTATCATTATTAAATGACAAGAATGTCCTGGTGGGGATGCACATATCCTCACAGGAACTTATAAATGAAGTTACAAATAGAAGGTCTCTGTGAGCTTGTCCAGATCGGTGCCTGCAGCTTCAAAAACACTCCAATCAGTGAGGTCAAAGCAAGCTTGTAAATCACTCTCTGCTTCATTAATCCAACTTTTAACAGTCTATATACAGATAATAGCTGATTTCCATTTCAGCCTGTAGGTCGGACCAAACAGTGATTGGAGAGCCCCAAAGCTGCCCATGGGACAGAGTAATATGCATCCTTTATTGCTGTGTAACAGTGATCCAATATATATCTGTCTCTGGTGGGACAATGTTATGTGCAGCTTTTATTTTGGCAGTTCAAAGGAGGGATTTGATTTGTTAAAATTAGAATAGAAAGGTTTACAGTTTATGATGAGTGCCTCTAAGTTAGGACAGCATACCTTTTTCAGCAGTGTTACATCTGAACACCAACTTTCGTTGATGTAGAAACACAATCCACCACCTCTTGTTTTCCCTGTTAACTGCTCTGAAAAGGCTGATGGCCTGGTAGATGAAGCGCGTTGTCTGGAATGGCTTCACCCAGCCAGGTTTCAGTGAAGCACAGTGCAGCAGAGTTTGAAAAGTCCTTATTGGTGTGGGTGAGGAGAAGTTCATCCATTTTGTTAGGAAGGGAATGGACATTTGAGAGATCAATACTTGGAAGCGCAGTCCGAAACCCGCGCGCGGAGCTTCACCAGGACACCGGTCTATTTATATAGACTGGATGTATATTTATATATTTCACAGGCTTGTCTAAATGTGATGGAGCAAACCTTAAACAAGCTTCACCGTGTTTTTTCTACAGCAGTAGAGCCTTGCGTGGTGAGCGTGTATACAGGCCAAGGCGGTCGAGTGCATTACTTATAGTTATCTTTGAAACTATTGTACCTGCTAATTCCAGGTCTTTCTGAAGCTCTCCACAAGTGGTCCTTGGCTCTTAGAAAACTCTTCTGATTATTATTTTCACTGCTTTCACTGCAAGATATCTTGTGAGGAGCACCTGGTCGTGGCCTGTTTATGGTGAAATTATGTTATTTCCACTTCTGGATTATGGCCTCAAAAGTGCTCACTGGAACATTCAGAAATATAGAAATCCCTCTGTAACCAATGCCATCAGTATGTTTTGTAACAATAAAGTTGTCATGGTCTTAAAAGAGAGCTCTTTGCTTTTACCCATCATGAAATGTTTCCTGACACGTTGATAATGAGACACCTTTGTATAGGCTGTCAGTTGGGAGTGAACAAACTAATATTAATTTCCACTGACAAGGGGAATCAATACTTTTTCCCCTGGGTCATTCCACTTTATTACACAGAACTTAATTTTTGAACTTATTTGTTTAGTTTGTCTTTGTATGTATGGATTACTTTGGTTGTTACTTATATCTGGTTTAATGTCCACAGCACCTTTATAAATATATTTACTGAGAAAAATGGTGACATGTTCAATACTTATTTTAACCACTGTATAAGTGTCCATGATAAAGAAAACCTTTTAAAAAGCCAGTTTAAAACATGTTTCTTAGAAATGTACAGTACTTTTTGGTTTATATTGTTTTTATATGGTTTTAAAAAGCTTTTGTATAATTTTCAGTAAATTTCAATAAATTTATGCAATAAAAATGTATTATTATTTTTTCTTGAATACATATACAAGTTTATTTTCAAATTAGTTTATATTTATCAAGCTTTTTAAAATATTTAATGAATAAATTAATTAAACAAGCTTTTAGGGAGTTGCACCACTTGACATAACTGAACTAACCTTGCCTTGTCATAAAAAATTACCTGCTATTTTAAGAGACCTCTCAAATATTATTAATTATTCATTTCTAAATATACAAAAATAATATTTGATAGAATTCAGGGAATTTTAGTTTAGGTTGTAACAACCTAAACTAAATGTAATTAATTATTAATTCATAAACAAAAAAGTTATATTTTATATAATTTTTTGTGATGTCACACCACATGACATTTCATAACCTGAAGTAAACTTGCATTGATATTTTAAAACTTAATGACCTTGACACACAGTCATGGGTCTTTCTGTGATGTCCTTTCCTGTTTTAAGTTTTTTATTCCTGAATATTGGTCACACCACATGACTGCTGCATCTTTTCCAACCTAGCACTCAAAACTGACATGAAACACACTAAAACAAAACAGATTCGCAGTGTGTTCTTTGCTACTTTCCTCATAGCTCCAAGTTTTCCTGTGCATTTAAGTAGGGGAGAGGTAAAAAGTGACAAAAGTGATTCCCTGCATGGGAAGTTTGGTATTCCCTCCCTGGGTGGTGGGAAGGGAGGCCAGCGCAGACCTGTCCAGATGGACCCAGGCTTGGAAAGGACAGAGCAGGGTCAAAACAGAAACTGAAGTATCAAAGCTAAGTGGTCTACTTCCCGAAACTTGGCACTTTGCAGCAGCACTAAGGGGGGATATCAGATAAACTCAACCCTGCTGTCGGAATGGCAGCGTGTAAGGAAATGAGGTGAAGGTCATGACCTGGAAAGCACAGGTCAAATGTGGCGGCCCACCATTGGAAGCAACCCATGCGATCAGTGCGGCTAACCAGCAGATGGCCATAAAATCTGAGTCGAAGGTTGATGGAGAAGCAGGAGGGTCTCTGAAGGCCAGTGTCCGGTCTTTCCAAACGCAATGGATACATAAGTAACGGGGCAACTGTCACATCAGGACCACCCACCACCCGGGCCGACATTCCCTCCTTCATCTCTCGGCTAAAACCAAAGCCTCATAAATGTCAAGATTAGGAAAGGAAAAAAAGCTCAAGTGTTTGGTTAACAGAGACATCTGTGCATGCTCTCTAACAGCCGAGAAAGATTTCGAGAGCTTTCCCGCAATTTTCTCTACTTTAGGTATTACTTTTTAAGTTAAAACGCGAGCATGTGTGAAATGTTTTGAGCCCAATCTCGTTTAAACCCAGCTGAAGATCGGAAAAGGAAAACCTTCTTCCTTTTCTAATCCATGACTGATCCAGTTGTTCCCCCGGGATAAACCTGGCAAATGGCTAGACCAGACCCTTCAGGTCGCCCAGATTGTTTTCAGGCTGCTAGGCGCTATGATGCCGCACAGCTGATTAAAGTCATGGCAAACCCAGAGCAGACAAATATGAGGTGGTCTTCCAGGATTGAGAGTAATCACTGGGAAACACATGACATGGCCATCCGGGAGCTTAAGGGTCATGTTTCACACAAGTTACCTAGTTAGCCAAGCGCTTGAACCGTGGACAAATTAAAGCACGGTTTGATCTGTGCCCAAAAACAATCAAGGATCAGATTATACAGTCACTTCCTATTTGGATCAAGGACAAAACATATCGACATGATACAAGAATTCTGCATTTACGTCATGGTGGAATTAGCGCAATTATGAATTTCCGAATCATAAACATCCAATTCCGTAACTTTTCCTTAATTACAGTAATCTCTAAGTCATTGTGATGTTATGTAAAAATACACACACAAAAATACATAGTGTCTGTGAAGACCATACTTGAAACATAGCAATAAGAGTGTGATTTGAACAAAATCAAGGTAAATATCACGGAAAAAAAACAAACAATAATTTTCAAAATTCCTTTTTTGTAATTTTGATAAATTAAACGAGTGAGGTGCCTATAGCCTAGTGGTTAGCGCACTAACATATATAATAACTGAGCCACTGGCTGATCTGGGTTCGAACCTCGACCCAGGGTCCTTTGCTGATCCCACTCCCCGTCTTCAACCAACAATTTCCTGTTAATCTTCACTTTCCTGTCATTTAAAAGCACAAAAAAAGGGTTAAAAATAAAAAAATTAAGCAAGTGAATTATTATTCGTTTAGTAGTTTATTGACATACTTCAAAGAAAAGGTTCACCCAATCTTTGTCATCATTTACTCACCCTCATGTCGTTCCAAACCTGTATGTTTCTTTCATATGTAAAAAAAAAAAAAAAAAGTTTTATTTTGAAATAATTTGAAGAAGCAAACCGTTGCTGGTCCTCATTGCCTACCATAGAAGGGAAACAACTGGACCATCAACTGTTTGATTACCAGGAATCTTCAAAATATCTATGTTATGTTCAACATAATAAAGAAACTCATACAGGTTTGGAACAACATGAGGGTGAGTAAATGATGACAGAATTTTCATTTTTGGGTAAACGATCCCTTTATTTTATTAATAAAATAATAGGTAAAATGCTAATGCTGATAAACTGACGCACAAATACATGAATAATAATTATTATAATATTACTAGAAGTAGTATTTGAATTTTACAATTTGAGAATATTTGACAAATATTTACAAAATAATTATTCAATATTAGCTATTTAAAAAGGGGCTATTAATAACAGACAATTATTAATTGTTGTGTTAACAAAAAAATATATATATTATAAAATATAATGGTTCAAATTCTATCAAAAAGGTCTTTCATATATTATATGTGAAGGATAGTGAGTCTAATGATTTATGTAAAGAGGTTTATTTCCCAATATCATATAAAATATTTGAGTTTAAAATTACTTCTGTGAGAAAACAGAGATCTATGCAGACAAAGTTAGCTACATAATAAGACAGAACTACCTGACAACAGAACAGCCAATCAGAATTAAGTATTTCATAAAATGACACATTCTTTCCCCAATCACTTGAACATGATTACTAAATTTTTAAAACATATTTAAAAAGTTCAATAATCTGGTTTTTTCAATCACTTCTTGATAATAATACGATGGAAAGGTGTAACACAAAAGGTAATTGGCGTCACATGACTGTCCTATTAAAAAACCTGACCGTTTTATGTTGACATGAGTGAAATGTCATAAACAGGAACCACACTGGCAATCTTGTTGTTTCTAAACCATTTCCTGTATAACGTTTCTCTTTCTTTTTTAACAAAGCATAGAAAAGACTTTTAATTGACATTCAAATCTAATTCCCGCCAAAGCGCCATGGACTACAGTTACACAAAGTGCTCGGCCACCAGATGGCCATTTGGCTCCGACAGACACCTGGTATCATTGAACGGTAATTATTACATAATCAAACTAGCGTAGCACTAAATCACTTTTCCCAACAGATGAAAAAGCTCTCAGTATATCCTTATTTGATGCCAGTGGCTTACAATCGTCAGTTTGACAGAAAGCTAATAATCACACAGTGCCACAAGCCACAGATAGGGGCCAGGTGAAGACACCTAACTGCTTATTCACGAATATAGTGCATCTGGAAGAAGCAAGGGAATGACATCGGCAATGACATGTCAGCTGTTGCCTATTGTGCCTTATTTAGTTCACAACCCATATAAATATTGATGCAACGGAGGAGGAAACAAATGTGTGATACAATCGAAGCATCAACTGCCTCAAATTCTGAGAAACATGCTTAAGAAATACTATGATACTAAGAACCGGACGCGTGTGATGCTTCTGGTTTTAAACCCTAAATGAAAGCACAGACAGGAAGGCATGCAAAACTTGTTTTAATACATTATTCTGCTTTCATTTTAGTCATTTGCACTAGATTTGTATGCATGTTGAGGTTGAAATTCGTACACGATCGTCAGATACCCAACTCCCACAGGTTCAGCCATGATGTTCCTCATGTCAACTGGGAAACCCCAGTGAAACTGACCGACCGAGATCAAGGATCTACGTCCGACTGCTTTCCAAACCCCTTCAAAAGATAAACTTCAGTCCTTTTTAGATACGGTCAAAGCCGATCCAGTTCACGCTGACCATCGTTAATAGTCTATTTTAAAGGTTACCCACGGTGATCTTCCAAGTATTCACATCTCTGGAAACAGCAGCACAAATGAGGTTAGAAGTTTGACCATGTATGTTCTAGTGAAATGTGTGGTTAATGGTAGGAAGCATCTATACATGTCATCGAGTTGAGGCACACGCAAGGCAACATTTACGACAGGCCTGTGTTATACGACGGCAAGCAGTAACAAAAACAGACAGAGCTCACCGTGACGAGACCGGAGCTAGTTGCCACTTTTTTACAACATTAAGAATGTTTTAGTAAAGCTACTGTTATTGTCCTGGAACAAATAGTTAACTGTGGAAAAGCAAGACACATTGTCAAAGTGCAATCTGCCATCATAAAGGATATTACAAGCTGTTAAACAGTAAATAAAATACATTAACAAACAGCTAAATGTAACAGCATGTAACATTAATTAAAACATATTGAACAACAATTATTCACATTTTAAGACCATTTTGAATTTGATGTTTGAAACCAACCAACAAACACATTTGTGTCACTGGACCTCTGACTCGAAACCTTACTAAAATGTCGCCCCTTGTGAAAACTGGCACATGCATCCAGATGCCACATATGAACAAGAATCCTGTTTACACGCAAATGCACGAATGCGCTATGAGAGAAAATGCAATAGAGAGACGGAGACGGCAGCAGAGCTCAGTAAGCACTGGGGCCCCTTTGCCTGGGAAGTTGGTTCAACGGTTTGGGCCCAGATGGCTCTACACCTGCGAGAGACCCAGCTACAAAACACCGCCATTCAAATTTCTCTCACAACATTACGGTCCTGAACAATAGCTCTCCCAGCTTAAAAAACAAAAAAACACAATAATCTAACAGAAAGAAAACGAGCAATTAGTATATTCCCTGAGAAATTTCATTCCAGCGCAGATTCTACAACAATGTGAACTGATGACACATATAAAACATAATTACAAAGACGTGTCAAAAATTAGGCAGTGGAGCAGGTGTTAATGCTACGCCATACGGCTGCTCAAAACAGGCTTGTCCACGAAGATCGATGTAAATACTCCAGTTATTAACAATTGTGCTTACAGCTTAACGTTACAGTGAGTCACAGTGGCTGTTACTGGAGTTTTGGGCTGTTTAATATCAGTACCTTTGAAAAACGAATTATTGTCTAGCGGAACAGTATTACACTTTACAGTAAAAATAAACAGTTCCCTTAAAATGCATATGGGCCACTTTAGGTTATTAAGCTGTTGTTTTCTGTTGTTGCTGTTGTTTTTTGTGAATATGGTTAAACTGTCCTAATTCATCTCAGAGACCTTTAAATGACTTGATTAAATATAAAAAATGTCTCACAGTAATAGACATTTATGTATATTCACTCACAAAGTCATAACTACTGTTAACAGAGATAAGAGACATCCAGTGAATATTATAAATAACAAAAGTATAACATATGTTCACATAAAGCATATAAAACAGAACACACATTTTCGTTAAGATGTATACTTTGCTAACTATTTAATAATTAAAATTAATATACATTAATTAACATTAATATATATTTTTATGTTTTTATTAAAAGAAGTCTCTTGTGCTTACCAAGGCATTTATTTGTTCGGAACACGGGGAAAATATTAATGTTATGTTATATTATTACAAATTAAAATATCTTTTCTATATGAATATATTTTAAAATGTAGTTTATTTCTGTGATTGCAAAGCTGAATTTTCAGCATAATTTCTCCAATCTTCATTGTCACATGATCCTTCAGAAATCATTCTAATATGCTGATTTGCTGCCTAACATTTACCAATTATTATCAGTGCTAAATTATTAATAATAGTTCTTAGTGTTTTTGCCTAGTACTTTTTTGCAGAAATTATCTTTTTTGCAAGATTCTTTAATGAACAGAAAGTTCAAACACACAAAATGTACTTGAAATATAAATCTTTCGTAATATTATAAATGTCTTTAGTTCCAAGTTAATGTGTGCATGCTGAATATAACTATTAAAAGTATTTAAATCTCATTACTACATACAAATAGTTTATAATAGTAAAATATCCCTTACAATATATAACAGCCCTTTCAAAGATCCCTTAAAATTACCTCTTTAAATATGTAATACCTGTTGAAAAGTCTAATAAATATATAACATATCAGTATTACCTAAAAAGATCTTTTAAAAATGAAATGGCACTATAACATTCAAACAAATGTTGTGATTATCCACATGTCTCTATAAGAGCTTTTCACCTCTTCTGTTGTGTATCATATCATACTGAATTTCAAGTCGCGTTTTCTGAATGGCGGAGGCATTTAGCATCACCTTAAACATCACCTGTAGGAGGGCATGATAAACACTCCAGCACATGTACAAACAGCAGGCATAGGGATGAATAGGCACAGTTTTCTCCCTGATATTACGAATGCAGCAGTTCCATCTAAAGGATGAATCTGGTACTGCGTTCCACGTTCAGACTCTGCCTAACTGTACTATTCCTAACCATTATAATGAATTCCCTTTATTAAATCTACTTGTGACACTGAGTCCACTGGAATGAGAGTATAACGCAGGGAAGCCCCTAGTCAATGACTGCGGGTATTCAGAGCACTGTCCTCAAAGGAATTCGGGTATGACTGCATGTAATTGACCAGAGGTCCTGCGAATCCTGTGTGTTTGTTGTCAATGGAATCTTTTCCGGCTAAGAAACATGCATAGTCTCCGATTGAAATTCAATACATCGGATGGCCTTACATACACATAAACAAGTATTTACATACACATTTAAGCTTTTGGAGCGACCAGTTGTAGCAGATGTTCAAGAGCGGATGTCTTTTTACCGTGAAAACCCCCAAAACAGGGCTGATTACAGTCGATAAAGTGACTAAATATTGGTGAGCAGTGCGTTAAGAATGTGAAACATTACAATAAATAATTGTAGTGCTTCAACCCCTGATAAACTCCACCGATTACATCGGACCTGCATGGTATGCCATTCAGAAAAAAAAGGGTGGTTTAATGTATAAGGTTGGCTAAAGTCCTAGAGTTCAGCAAGTCAGGACAGCATCACATGGGAAAGTGCAGCCTTGCTATGCATGGCCTTCAACCGTAAAGGGAGAGTCAGGAGGCAATCTTTAAGAGTGGGCGCCACAGACATGCACGGACTCATTCGTGTCCACAGGATACATGCTGGAGGATGAGGTTTGACGAGGCAAGTTAGGCTGTTCAGGTACCATTCCCATTGTTAAAGGAACAGTTCACCTAATAAAGAAAATGATGACAACTCTGTAATATTCCAGACCCATTTTCTTCTGTTCAGCAGAACCCAAATGGTAAGTTGTGGACAATTATCCTAGCCACTCTTTTCAAAATAACGAACGTCAAAAAAGTGTGCTATATATTTGAAGAATTGTGAAGTCATACAACAGCTTTTTGAGTAAAAAGAGAACATATCTCTGACATTGATGATTCATTGCTTCTGAGTCTGATTTTTTAATTAATCAGATGGTCCAGAATCAGAATGATTCATACAAAAAATGTTACTGATCTGGTTCTTGTGTTCAGCTCACTGATTCAGTGTGGGGATTTTTTAGTGAATAACGACTTAAAATTTGACCTGTTAGTCACACAAATACTTGGAATATCAAGTCACTTTTATTAGACTTTATACGGTCTTTTTAACCATTTTTGAAGCTTAAAACCTCCAGGCTTCATTCCTTGTAACTGCATGGAAATGAGCCAGGACATCATTTAAACTTTCTGCTTGTATGTTCCTTGAAAAAGTCATACGAGTTTGGAACATCATGAGGGGTATAATGTTCATTATTGGGTGAGTTCTCTCTTTAAATTGTATGCTGACATTCAGTATCCCATCAAAGCAAAGCAAAAAAAAAAAAAAAAAGTGCAACAAGTACTAAATGCAATACAAGGTACTCATCATTAGGATGTCTGATTAAGACTCAAAATACCACTTGATTTAGTCACCAAAGGGGTTTTTGCAACACGTGAGTCAAAAGCCACCAGAGTGCCCTCTTGTGCATTGTTCTGTAAATGCATAATAGAAAAAAAAACACTTTTGGATTAAAGAAACCCTCTCTAGTACACATGTAGCATGCATCTCTTCAGTATAGCACAGATTTTGAGTTCCATTCCATTTACTGGAAAAGCAGCAACTGGAATAAGAACAATCTGGAACTCGAGAGACGCTCGCCTCGGTATATCCCTCCATTCCAACAGCTGACAGCTTTATGGTTCACAACGCAAAGCAAGTCAAACGGAGCAGCTCTCCAAAACAGCTCAAAGTATGTTTTACACGCCACAGCTAGCATACAAAAATCTCCTGCAGCACAGTGACATGGAGACCAGAATGTGTTTTAGACCTGCTTCCAAGAAAGAAAGAAAGGACTTTGTCCTGTTTTTTCATCCTAAGTGGAGTTTAGGAAGTTCAACTGGCCTGTTCTGAGGAGAGAATGCGTCAAGGCAACAGCTGGCCCGCTGATGGGGCCTTCTGTTCCCCGTTTCTGAGAAAGCTAGTAAGGACAAGATAGCTATGTCTGGCCAGAGGGAAATGACTGGAAGGAGAGATGAGACGAGGTGAAGGAAGGGGAGGGAAGGAAGCAGCTGGGAAGCTGATCTTGTCTGCTTTGACAGCATACTGTAGTAGCTATAGTCTCTGTGCTGCTGGATGTAGACTAGGCCTTGCACAAGAACAGAATGGGGAAATGTGCAGGAGCCCGTGTGCGCACACAGGAAACCCCGAATGAAGTCAAAATTTATAATAGTGGGATTATGTAACAGGAAGCCATATCTCCATCTGCTCAAGAGCCAAGCCCTGGGAGAAAAGGGGAAATTACAGAATAATGCACTTCAGACATTAATTCAACGCATTTGGCTCTATGGTTCAGTGACGCCCAATTAGACGGCAGCGAATGGACCAAAGATAGCAGTTGAGCCTTATGCTGCAGCAACTGTATCACCTCAAAAGATCTATCTGTACTACTATTCCTTTGGACTATATCGAAAAACACTGCCCCGTCCCTAAGGCTTATGCTTGATTTATGGAAACGTCCAACTTTAATAACTGAGCATATTACAATTACTCCAGAATATCTTATGAAGCGATGGAAAGTGCTGAAAGTTCATCTAAAAAACTTTCCCACTATTTCCTAATCCTTTAGAAAAGTGCTTGATGGCATTTTAAGGAGGATGTTTACTAGATAATGTCAAAAGAGCCAACTCCTAAAGGCTGATTTATTCTTTTGCATTATGTGTACAGACGCCGTAGGATGTGCATCGGGTTTCATTTATACTTCTGTGTCTTTTTCTCCGTCGACTTGCAGTACCATCTAAACCGCTAGTCTGCAGTATCCACGGGAATGTTGCATTTGTAACCCGCAGACCACAGCAAAAGCTGAAGAAGAAGCAGCATGAGCCATGACAGCGGTAAATAAATTTCAAAGAACAGATAGTTTATTACCACTGAAGTCATTTGGACTATTTTAACAATGTCCTTACAATGAAAATTTGATTAGGCTGGTACAGGTGGTGTACATCTTAAGTAGTTAAATCAATGGGAGAAAAATATTAAGCATGTAAACACTTAATTAGACCACTTTTTCTCTTTCAGTTGATACTGTCAACATCATCTAAAGAGAATCTTGCGAAGAAAACTAGCTAAAGCCAATATTTTTTAACACACAACTTATTTAAAAACAATAGCTCAGACATCAAAACTCTTTCGCCTCCTAGAGTACTGAAGTTTGTTATCACCAGACCAATGCAAGTATGTACAGTACAACGGCAGAGCATGTTGGTAATGCATCAGCCAAGCACTCGCATACTTAGAGATTCATTATTCATTAGGATTCAAAGTCATTATTTTTGTTTTCTTTGCGCACAAAAATTATTCTTGTAGCTTTGTAAAATTACGATTGAACAACTGATGTCACATGGGGTATTTTAACGATCTCCTTGCTACGTTTCTGAGCCTTGATCGTGTAAGGATCATTGCTGTCTATGGGAGGGTCAGAGAGCTCTCGGAATGCATAAAAAATAACTTCATTTGTGTTCCGAAGATGAACGAAGGTCTCACTGGTTTAGAACGACATGAGGGTGAGTAATTAATGACAGAATTTTCATTTTTGGCTGAACTATGCCTTTAAAGTAAGCAAAGAAAGTAAATTTAGGATTAGCAAATCTTTAGCTACCAAGTTTATGAAACATATCAATCTGAAACTAAGTTATGTTTCCAGGAGAGTTAATTTGCACGACAGCTAGTCGGTTTTCAACTGTAAACAAATTGGAACAATGGGTAATGCCTTTAGTAAGAGAATACAATTTTTGGGTGATATTCTCATGGGATGACAAACAAAAGAATGGTTCAAATTCATCTGGAACTGTAGCCAAGCGCATGATTGAAGCAAGCTTTGTTTCTCATGCTCTGTAGAAGCACTGGCACAATATAGGCAATAGGACGGAATTAAGCAGCTACATATGCACACTTGGATGTAGAGAAACCCAAAATTGCTAGCTGTAATGGAAATATAGCTTAATTCAAAGAGTAAAATCAGGGAAAGCATTCAATCAAAACCACCGTAGAGTTAATGTAACCAAATGACGTAGGCCGCCGTGAAAAGCTTTGTTGTTCATTTGGAGCCAAACAGTGTTAAGAGAGGGAGAGAAAAAAAGAATCATTACAGTTTTATTAGTGTTTGTTTTTTCTTGCTTTCTTCTGTGCTTTAGGGGTGTTGTCACATGCATTAATTGGACACATATGAAGTAAAGAGTTATGACAGATAAACGCATTCCAATTGGGGGTGTGAGCAATCGACCCAAGAAGCCTGGAGACTCACACAAAAACAACTCAAATGAAGTTGAACTGTTTAGATGGATGATTTTATAGTAGTCGCAATGCCTGTGGCTTTATCGAAGTCCTTTTGTTCACAGATTAACTTACCTAGGTCCTAAAAACACCATGTAATCATTTAAAGGGCATAGTTCTGTTCTGTGTTTGCGTACTTCCTGTTTAAACAGGAAGTTTAAGCTTTACACAGTAAATACACCTTTTGTGTAATGTTGATATGAAATGAAAATTCACCCTATTCTCCAAATACATGTTAATGATCTTATTATGAACAATATATTTAACCAAAAAAAAAAACTCTGCCGCTTCCTTACAATCGACCTAAAACTCACATTCAGTAGTGCTTCCATCCAATCAAAAAACTGAAAGAACCAAGACCCTGCCCCAATGTTTTGTTTTCCGATCATTTATTTATAGATGAAAAGATCGGTCACTGCTTGAGTTTCATCACAGCTTTGAACACCTTAAATACCTACATGCTCCCCAGGGGAGGGACTTTCCAATTTTAGAGAGCATCTGATTGGCTAAAAATGTGTGCAGTGCGGGATGAGTCATCAATATTTTTACTCATTACTCTAAGAGAAGGTACTTCTTTTGTATAAGTAACTACATTGTGACCACAAAAAAAATGCTCTGTAGCAAAATGTGTGTAGTATGAATGTAATTCGGTTTGAATCTTGTGACCTACCAGTGTCAGTTGCATTCATAAATATTCTCCTGTGGACTCATGGGATAGGATCAAAAACACACTTCAGAATCTCACTGCGTGTAGTAGGTCATTCAGGCACTTTTTTGCGTACTGTTATTATGGATACCTTGAATTTAGGCCTATACATTCAACTTTCACCTACTATATAGTAGGGAAGTGCCTGATTTCAGATGCAGCCATGGACTTCAAGCCACACATTTTTTGACTTTACGGGGACTTTAAGCTAATGGACCTCAAAGCAAAACTGCTTGCATAAGCATTTGGCTGCAACTATTTTGTTAACATATTATGAGGCTCTAGAAGGTCAGGTGAGGACTCTGTTAGCATTTTTGAACGTGTAAACTCAGGAAAGTAGCAAGATCAGCACCAAGCACCGTAAAAAAAAAAATTGACCAGCGGCTAATGGGAAAGCATGCTAGCTATGCGCTGGATGGGACGCAGGTGATGATTCATAGATCTCCATCCCTCACCCAAAGGCGGGAGATACGCTACGGCTCGGGCTCCTGACGCGTTTCTGCAGCTGCCTGGCTGCAATCTTCATACACACATCTTTCTGTTTACCATCCAGAAATACAATGTTTACATTAGTGGCCGATGTTCTCATGTAATGAGCGTCAGTATGTGTCGCTTATGTGATGGGGACCTGTACAGGGTTCAAACCATGATGCTCCACTAGATTAGACCCACATCACCTGAATCACGGTCATGTTTAACAGATGTCGGTATAGTAGCATTTTTTTGACCCTGAAAATCTACAAATGCTATTGGGGACCTATAGGCCTATATGTGGCTGAGACAAACGTTTTTTCCAAAGAAGGTTTTTCCATGGAAAGGTTTCTTGTTCTGTGCTGCCACCACCTGTGCAATGAAAGAATGATACCAGTTTCGCTGACCTTACTAAGCACAATATGGCTAGTTATTTTAGAGACATAAAAAAGACGCAAAGTGACAAAATATCAGGACCTTAGGACATATGCCAGTGTTGAAGTACTTTAACCCTTTATTATTTTCAATTAGTTGGCAAGATACATTTTTCATTGATGTTTATGAGATGAAAAAAAATGATATGGTGTAATGGGCAACCATTGCTCCATCCTTCACCAATTTTGATTGACATTGCAATAGCCTAGCATACTAAAGACATAAATTTGCTTCAAATGTGATGCTTTCAGTCTAGGGGTACAGAGGAGCAAAGGGGAGAAAAAAAAGATGAGAAAAGGAAGGAAATGTCTCTTGCCAATGTGCAATATTAGGAGAGTTTTAAGCCAGAGGAACCACATCTGTGCCTAATTCACAGGACGAGGTGTGAAGACTTGCCTCTTCTGTCACCACCAGGTCAGTGTTTGGGTGGGACGCAGCTCTCTAGGTCTGGGCAGGATTTCTTTGAAAACCTTCAACACTGTCATATGCGTGCACTGGAGGAAAAGGCCCCTTGAGGAATTAAGACAGCTGGGCCAGCAGTTACACAGTCAGACATCTCATCACTCTAAAAAGACTACCTTTTTGAATTCTGTGGGAAAAACTGACCTGTAACACCAAATTTTGCCACCCCTGCAACCACATACTAAAATTAGTTTTAATGCATTTGTTTTATAAAAATAAATACCATTTATTGCATCTATGAATTATCAATAAATACAATTTAACACGTATTATAAAATAATACAATTTCACAAGCAATCAGAAATGGTTTTACTGTAATTTTGTTAGTGCAGTGACTTATACTTGTATTTTTTAACTAATCACAATCAATACTGAAAATTCATTAAAATTCATGAACCGAGATAAAAAGCATTACCGTTCATTACCGTACCGTTAAGTTTTTTTTTTTAAGAAATACTTTTATTCAGGAAATATGCATTACATTGATCAAAAGTGATTGTTTTGTTACAAACAAATGCTGTTCTGTTAACTTGAAAAAAAGTTGCACAACTGTTTTCAACATTTATAATAATAAGAAATGTTTCTCGACTGTACAATCAGCATATTTTAATGATTTCTGAAGGATTTTAAGACACTAAAGATGGGATTAATGGCTGCTGAAAATTCAGCTTTTCCCACACAGGATTTTTTTTTTTATTTTAATATTTATTTAAATTCAAAATGGTTATTTTAAATTATAATCAAATTTCACAATATTACGGTTTTACTGTATTTTTCTTAAATAAATGCAGCCTTGTGAGCATAAGAGACTTCTTTCAAAAATGTTAACAAGTCTTGCCCATGACTCGGCAGTTTTAGCACAGTATTCAGAAAGGGAATATATTTTTACTTGGGCTGAACTGATCAAATTTTAAAGATTATGTTACACGGTTGTAAATAACATTTCTCTGAGTCCTTATAAAAACAATAGGATCTGAAAGAATGGGGTTTTAGTCAGAACATTCTCCAAAACCGGGCTAGACACATGTCTTCTTTAATTTAGCATCTCATAGTCCATCCAAGGATCATACAGCTTTGCCTAGTGACTGGCACAACACACAAACACCATTTAAAAAACGTCCAATCTTACAAAAAAATACACTCTCTGGAGAGACCAGAAACTGTTCCTCACAGACAAACACATCTGCTGTAAATTAGTATTTTTTGGATCCTTGACTTTATCTATAACTATGACTTACAACAACCATTGTAAGTGGATGTTTTTAACATGACTAGTCTAGCTTCAAAAGAATAGCCACGAGTGCATGAGCAAAGTTGTTTAAAATAGTTCATTGTCAGTCTGGTGTTTCTTTTCTTTTGCATTGCAGACACAAGAGGGTTTTTTTTCCCCAAATGTGTGATGCCTACAGAAGACAAATAAATCCTCATGGGCACATGTGCGTGCACAGGGGTGAGTTTGATGTCATGGAGCATGACATCTGCTCTATTCTTCACCGCATTGTTACTGGCCAGGAGTAACCCAAAATTAACCATGATGGAAGGAAACTATACAAATCAAGAAACTCGTGCTTTGTTTCGCCAGTTTCCTTTGTTGTAACATTTTAACATGAATTCAGAACAATAGAACAGCTTAACATCTGGCTTACTACTTGTTTACGTCACTGGTGATAAAGAACCTTTAAGGTTTTAATCAAGATTGACATTTTCAGAAGAAAAATGTGAGTGGTGCTTGTTTCTCATTTCAAAGTACACCTCTGTGGATAAAGGGTCCAAATAAAAGTTCATATTATTACCTAAAGTGCAACTTTTGAAAAGGTGCAGCCCGGTTGGCAACTTTTGTACCTTTTTTTCAGAGAGAAGATAGTAAAATAGTCTAAAATCTATGAATATAACATGACAAAACACAATACAGAATACATATTGTAGTCAAAACACAAAAACTGTAAGGGTGCTAGGGGTGGGCGATATTCCTGTAAACACAATTAACCAAATTAAATTGGTTTTGGACTATCCTCTCTATCATAGTTACATGCTCAAAAGACATTGTTGTGCTCATGACAACAGTGTTTCCACATATTTTTAAGCATTATATCCTCTTAAACATACACCAAAAGTGTTAGTGCGAAAGCCCCCTAAAATTGAACACTTAAACACTATATAAGTGGTAAGTTCAAAGTAGATATTTATAAGTTGTGGTATTGTTAGAGCCAATAGCTTCATGGGCAGCACGCCGAAATTTAGCTCCGTAACACTTCAGGTGACCCGAGCTTGAGTCCTGACTAGTGAACATTTCCCGACCCCCCAATTCACTTTCTGAACACTTACTGTCCTACTGAAATAAAGGCATACAATTAAAAAAGAACAACAACCAAAAAAAGATTGTATTTCTTAGTTTTGGATGTGAAAACCATATGAAGCCTGAGGAAACCAGGTAGGCCTTGAATGCCATCTTTCTGAACCACTCCAGAAAGACATGATGTCCTTTTCCATTCTCCTGACCTTCTCCCCAGTGTGGTCGGCCTCCGTAGGGCCCCTCAGGGTGGCAACGTTGCTTTTATAAGTGATGGAGGAATCCTCCTCGCTTCGCACTGCCAAGGATCTACTCAGCTATTCCTTCGAGAGAAGCCACTGGGCGAGAGTGTGTGTGTGTGTAAAGGTTTTCTTTCGAGAAAAGCGTATGGCCTTTAAGTGCAAGCAGAATTCTTTGTCCGTCTGCCAGGAGTCATTTATATCTCCCGGATTAGTGGGAGTGTGAGCAAAGCCACTAGGTCCGATGTTTTCCAAACACACTGCAATTGAAACAAGAGGGTCGTTCTGAAACTGCTCACTTGGGGCCGGGTACCCTCCGGAAAAGTGCTTGAATAGAGTGCGACACGCAGAGACTAGAACTAAATCATGCTCTCGGATCATGCACACGAACCGAGAGAGCGCTAAATAAGGCCAGGCAGCGCACGTCCGCGGCCCACACGTGAGAGGCCCTTTTGATGTTTCTCAGATGTCTCTCGCTGGTGTTTGGCGCACTCGCTTGGCCCGCGCGACTTCACAAGACTCTCGTGCCGTTGGGGTCGGTCACATGTTAACCGGAAGCCCGTCACATGGCTTGACCTCCTGGCGGTGGACGGTTCCTCATGCCGCGCAGGAAATGCACTGATGTCAAGTGCAAGAGCATGAATTATTAACCGGTGATATAAGGAGCCGAAATGTCTGTGCCGATGTTATGATGCTCGCCGAGTAAAGTGAACGCTTTGTGCAGTCAACCCTACTGAACCGGGTCAGAAGCCATCAGCGCAACAAGGCTCCACACTCCACACGGGCATGTGGGATCTCTCTCTAAACCAATCATGAATTCCTTGCTCTTGGCAGTCGCTCAAGTCTTCGCCTTATACCCTCGATCTCTCTCTCTATCTGTGCATTTCCCCTGTCCGTTCTCTCTCTCTTTTCATCAGAGCTGGCAGTGGAACTGTAGGCTGCATTCTGCACTAATTAACAGCCTTCAGAAGGAGACCACCAAACTGGTGAACTGGCACACTCTAAGCACACTTTGTGTTTTTTTTCCCTCGCCAGTCAAACGCACACACTCCATGTCAGCCCGTATCAGGCAGCGACGGGGCCTCTGGGGGGAGCTCAACACACTCCTGACCTGAACGCAGTCACCTTCTCTGGTGTTTCTTTAAAGAGTCTGAGAATTCGTTCTTTTCTCATCTTATGCCATCTTAATCCATATAACATGTACATAACTTTGATAAGTGTACATGAACTCCCAAGGTGGTGGTCCAAAAAAACACAACACGAACATGATTGATTAAGTTCATACAACCCCAATTGAAAAATCAATGAAACGGTAGGTGTGTGTGAGAAAAATACCAGTCAATGCTGAGAGAATTTTCATTTTGGGTGGAGTAGCCCTTAAATATCTAAACCTGTCTGCAATCCAAGTCTTGTGGTGTGAAACATGTTTTGACTGAAACTGACATCGGCAACAACAGATAGTTGTGGGGTGTGAAAATAACAGCAATCCCATGGCCATTTCTGATGAAATTCATATAACTTACCACAAAATTAATGTCTTAATTTACACAGGTCTCAGTGTTTTGGGGCAAACAGACACCATTGATTTTCACTGTATAGGAAAAAATGCTTAACGGCCTGCAAACAAGGCACAGCGGCACTACAGACATGCATCGTGGTACTCAACGTGCTTCGACTGCCACAAAAGAGATTCAATAGTTAAATAAAAGCTGCTATTTTTGTTTTCTTTGCACACAAAAATGTTTGCATAGCTTCATAAAATTAAGGTTGTACCACTGATATCACATGAACTGTTCTTTCTGGGCCTTGAATGTGGTAGTTGCATTGCTGTCTATGCAGGGTAAGAAAGCTCTTGGATTTCATCAATAATTTGTGTTCTGACGATGAACGAAGGTCTTATGAGTTTAATATGACTTGAGGGTAAGTAATAAATGACAGAACTTGGGGGTGAACTATCCATTTAAACATTCTTCAAAACAACTTATTTTATGCTCTACAGAAGAAAAAGCCATATAGGTTTGGAACAACGTAAGTTAATATAATAAGACTGTTCGTGTGAACGGTTCTTTTAAAGCCCCAAAATATTTTTTTTTATGCAAACTTTTGTGAATTCATTAGACTAGATGTCTAAAATGTCTATATAGCATTTTAAAATAATATAAAAATATTTTAGCAGTGTTGCAATGATATGGATTGTCACATTTTGCGTAAGCGCCCTACAGGAAGGAAACCACTAATTGAGTCCATTATTTATACATAACTCCCTTAAGACAATTAATTGACTAAGCAACCAACCGACTGATCAGGTTTAAAAAATGTGAAGTTTAACACAGGCAGTTGATGGTTTAGCAATAATCTAACTGGTGGTCCGGCACAGCTATGCCGTTAACTACCAAAAACTGCTGGTCAAACAGGCAGATTTTTCTAGTGAAGCTGGTTGAGACTGTTAAGAAACAAAGTGGGAATAGCATCAAACCAGCATCTCATCTTAAGACCAAGCACCCTTATGTCTAAAAATGTCTGGAAAATTACTTATTTTAAGACAGATAATTGATAACTAGAGATTGGAGCTTATCGTACCACATATATGCAAGAGCATTTGTGGAATTTGAGGCTACCAAGAGGATCAAGACTACAGACAACGAGTTCATTTGAGCCTCAACAAGGAAGTATGGCAGCAGTAAGAGAAACGCTCAGCATAACAGCACACAGCTGAACGCAGGCAGGGTGAATGACTCCGTTTCTGTGTGTGCTGGGCAGCAGGCCTTATTAGAGGCACATAGACACGTGGAGCCAGGGCGACAGAGGCCTCGCAGATGCAGTGAAGGCACCCCGGTCCTGCTCTCAAAATCCGAAGCCCAGACAAAACCGCATTGTGTGAGGATTTATGGGAAGGCTTATGGCCTCCATGAAAACAAGGCGCCCTCTGAAAGACACACACTGAGTCGGTGTGATGACAGTCCCTCAATGGTTTGGGGAGAACAGTAAGCAGTGTGGGTCTGTGTGAGAGAGAGATGGATGAGGACTGTGAATCAAACTGGAGGAAGATGACACTTGAAGGGTTCTGCTGGAGGCAGGAGGGGGGCTTGGAACCAAACAGCTGCGTGACGGGAAAGCGCAAGAGGAAGCAATCTGTGAACAGACTGTTTGATATCTGAATGGGAGCGGGGAAACTACAGGGAGCCAGCTACAAGCTAAAGACTCAGTTAAGAGTCATAGGAAATGGTTTAAACAACAGAAACATGGCGAGGTTTAAGAGTCGGCCCTTTATTCTCATCCAAACAACCACTCAATTTAAGATATCCAGCGCACAGAGATCACGAGACAATTCACAGACAGGTCAATGAGGTGATGTTGTTTTATTACATATCTAAAATATACATTATATCATATATCATAGAAGAAAAATAGCCTCCTTAAAAGAAAAGTAGTTTGGCTTAATTCAATAAGAGAAAATGCCTATTCATATTTTTAAAACTTTCACAAAATAAAGTCATGGTGTGCAACCAAACTTTTGATATTGAAAAGAAAATATACATACATATATATAAATATATATATAAAACAAAATTATATCATAGAGACAACCTTCTCAGACCCTCAAATGTGTCTTAATTCTCTAAAGGTCATGGGGCACAACTCCTTAGAAAAGGTTATGAATAAATAATTAATTTAAAAAAATTACCTCGACATTCTTTTTAGATTTTTTAAAATAATGTTTAAGATGTGTTTACTCACATGTATTCATGAGATGTATAGTGTATGTATGTAATGTATAATAAATTATAGAAATATAATATATCATTCTTTTACTTTTTGGTTACACCACATGACATCAATTTTAAAGTCATTAATGTCAAACTATTTTTTTAAATTGTATGTTTTTCAAAACCATTTTTTAAACTAACTTGTTTTACACTCATAATGAAAGTCATGTGGTGCGACCAACATTCATTTTTTTCTGAATGTTGGTTGCACCACTTAACTTAAATGTGTTTAGTGTGTTAAATTATCAAAAATGTCATGTGAGGTGACTCCACAAAAATGCTGTAAAATGTACAAATTAATAAGTCATGGTATTTGTTACAAATACTTTCACGTTGAAAATAAAGTATATACAGTATTAAGGAAAATAATGCTTAAGATGTCTGTGCACACACACAGAAAAATATGTATTACTTTTTACTTGATGGCTACACCAGATTTCATTTTTGGAGACATTCGTCTTTTCTTGGAAACTGAATAAAAGTTTTTCTACAATATATATATCCGTACTTTCCTTTTATCATGGACACAACACATCACTGTCCCAGATATTTATATATACATAAAATGTTATATAATAGACCCCAATAAGTGCTTTACCAGTAATTCACCAGTAATTCATTTCAGGCCGCCCTCCCAAGCACTACTCTTAACAGATCCATTACTGCCACGACAAAGAAGGCACACGCCCCTGCCCCAAACCCTTCGATTCGCGTGCAACTGTGCATGCGTATCGCTCAACGGCCAGAACAGTGGGTGTCACGGTTAAGGCTGGATCCCTGAACGGTCTCAATGGTGTTCTTGTGTTCGGCACCGTGGAGGTGACTAGCTATCAGGGCCCTGCGTTTCGCGCACAGCGCCCGCTTTTTCCATTCTGTCAGCACCGAGCAGCACACTGGTTCCTTCCAAACTCAGCGCCACTTCATTAAATGACTTCAGACTCTTGGCAGAGGCAGTGGGAAAAGTCTATATTAACTGTGTGAGATCCACGGGGTGGCCAACAAAGGCTGTGGTTGTTCCCCCTGTAAGGGTTCACTGTGCCGGGGAGGGGGATCGGGACCTTTAGGAGTACCTGCAGTACACCGTGACTTGCTTTAACAAGCCGAGGAATATCCAAAATTGCGTGATGACATCACATCTAATGATGCATCTGATTGGTCCATTGGGTGACACTCTCAAACAGGACTACACCTATCCGATGAATCGCAGCATTTGTGCTTACTCGTATCGTGAGGTCATTACTTTACATAGCTGATGTAAAGCTGACCGACGACGTCCCTGTAACAGGCCTGGCCTTCAGAAACTAGGCTACAGCGATGGTGACAAACAAGCTGGCAGCTCCATCCAAACAGAAAACCACAGATGGAGATTTTCAAAACCAGCAGCTCAATTCTGACTGAACAGTCGCTTGCGGTCCCCTTCACAGAAGGATCTATTGAGTGCTTGTGACAGAAGTATTTACACAACTTATTGAGTGTTAAAGGCTTCATTCTCAGCGTTATGGAACTAGAGCAACAGAGACTTTAAAAGCAGCAGTTCTTACAACTAGCTATGAAACAAAGCTCTATTATTTAGCTGAACCCACTTTTTTGCTACCTAGGCCAGTCCTGCGTCCATTTCTCATGAAGCGTGGTCGTAAAAACAGGCAAAAGCTAGGCGATCGCAGCACAATAGCCACCTTTTAGAGCGCGGTGAGCATCAAACATGGTTTGAATCCTGTGGCGGAGAAGCAGTGATGTCAGGATTTACCGTTTGTTTTTGGGAGACCTGGAATTAAAGTGAAATTAGTAGTGGTGAGAGAGAAGGGACAGTACAGAAACAGAGGGATTGTGGGAGAGGGTCAGACATCCATCACTGCTGTTGTCAGACGGTGTGCCCTCAGGTTCCCACACAGTGACGTACACTGAGCTCCCTGCCTGCTTTTTGTAAGAGCACACACATGTAAACATTTATCTCAATGGACATAACATAGACTTAAACAGTACTTATATAAAGCCATGTATAGTTTCTACATATTAATGCTAACACAAACCAGAGGCATCATGAAGTTGCATATGTAGTACGTTTGACTCTGAGATAGCAATACACACACACTCACTGGCTATTTTATTAGGTACACCTTGCTAGTTCCAGGCTGGACCCCCTTTTGCCTTCAGAACTGCCTTAATTCTTCGTGGCATAGATTCAACAAGATGATTTTGGTCCATATTGACATGATAGCATCACACAGTTGCTGCACATCCATGATCCGAATCTCCCGTTCCACCACATCCCAAAGCTGCGCTATTGGATTGAGATCTGGGGACTGAGGAGGCCATTTAAGAAACCAGTCTGAGATGATTTTAGCATTGCGACATGATGCATTATCCTGCTAGAAGTAGCCATCAGAAGACGGGTACACTGTAGTCATAAAGGGATGGACATGTAAACCCTAAAGATGGTTGTGTGTGAAAATCCCAGTACATCAGCAGTTTTTGAGATACCCGTCTGGCACAAACAACCATTCCACAGTCAAAGTCACTTAAATCCCCTTTCTTCCTCATTCTGATGCTCGGTTTGAACTTCAGCAAGTCGTCTTCACCACATCTAGATCTTTAATTGCATTCAGTTGCTGCCATGTGATTGGTTGATTGAACATTTTAAAATTATCGTACTTAATTAAATTCTTAAAAGTACTACTGAAATAAAAATAGAGCTAAATTGTACAATTTAAGAAAAAAAAAAAAAAAAAAGTACTTACAATTACTATAACCTACACTAAAAATGTCTGATTTCTGAACCAAGTGGATTACAAATGCAACCTCTGGGAAGAAAAGTATTATCTCATATTTTATATATATATATATATATATATAGATAGATTCACAATTATGAATTTAAAACTCAAGGATTGACTCTAGAAGCGACTACATGAATGCTTTGATTCACAAGCATAAACACATACTTTCTTTATGTGCCACAGATCTCTGAAACCACACACACGCTCACACACGCTCCTTGAGGTAAACAAGCATTGATAAGAGATGATGATGAATGTTAAAGGAACCGAAAAAGACCAGTTCATTTTTAAACTGGACAAGAAAACTTGCTTGTTAAGCAAACCAGCATCTAAATTACACCAGGGGAGTGAGAAAGACAGGGTGATTTCCCACAGAAATCAATCACAATATTAACGTCCTGTCGACAGGCACTCCTGTGTGTGACCACTGCGACTCGGATTCATTTATTTGTTCTAATTAAGAGAGGCTACAGTCGGCCCGGCCTGATTAAGCTGTTGATCTTACCGGGCGGCAGCGGAGGGCGAGCTCATTAAGAGCAGTCTGCTTCGACAGGAAGGTGAGGAGGACTACAGCAGAGTTTTTACATATACAGTCCTCTCAGTCTGACGCACACTCTCTAGCCACATTCACATCCATAGCTTCTCATTTCAGACAAACCTCTCTCTATCTCACACATGCATCTAGCGCTGTCTCTCAATGAGCTGCATTAATCCCACACTTCTCCCAGCATGCGGCTCTCATTTCAAACCCTGGGCCACGCTTGGTTTTCCCCAGTGTGCGTGCGTACAGTATGTCACTGAACTTTGGATCCTGTGTGTCAATAATTACTCTTTATTCATTATAGAAGGCTCGGGTTACTCTGTAGGTAATATCCTGGCTGCTTCTTGTTAACGTGGCAGAGTCGAGAAAAAAAAAAACTAGAATCCACTAGCGGTGAATATGACAGTGCTTCATACATTCTGCCAAAGGAAGCAGAGGATATCAAGTCCTAAAATCCAGAATACTAGGGAAAATCCCTCTGTGAGGAGCAATATCCATCAGTTAAGTAGGTGTTTGCTGCCACCTACTGGAATACACGTGGTACTAAAGTTGATAGATAGATAGATGAACTAGTGCTGATGGACTACAGCAATGTTTCATTTATAATGTTTATATGGTGATATGTTGTAGATGTATGCATGCATATTTTAATCTCCCTCATCTGAACTTGAATGAACAGCCTGCAAATAAGAGTTTGGGTATATTTCGGTCTTTTTTCAGGGATTCCAGTCACGGGAAGGAAAGACTAAGGACATTATTTGACATATTATTCAATAAATAGATTTTACAAGGTTATTGTAGTTAACTAGGGTAAAAAGAATACGTTAGGCCCTGATGAGTACTTAATTTGAGCTCTATTTTCTGTCTTTCTGCAGTTAAATGGTCAAAAACGAACATAGTTGTGCTTAAAGAATTACAGTTTAATCAGATTTTTATTCAAATAAATCTACTTTTGTCGACTAAAATGTTATATTTAGTTGACTAAAACTATTCAAATGACTAAATTATGACTAAAACTATATGGCATTATAGTCAACAGATTAATTCAATTAATTCATTAATTCAATTCTTTCATTCAATATATGCAAGTCTAATTCCATATATTAAGACTATCAGTCAATATATTCAATCTTTCATTCCATATATTCAAGTTTCATTCAATATATTAAATTTTCGTTCCATATATTCAGTTTCAATCCATTCCATATACTCACACTCCATAACTTAATATTATAAATATCATCATTTCCTTATATATATATATATATATATATATATATATATTATTTCTCACTGTCCTTGTTATTATTTCTTATAGTTTAGATTTTTATTATTTCTCAAATTTTAGATATTTAAGACATAGTTGTCAGTGCTGCAACAAATTAAATAAAATTTAAATATGCCAAATATTGTGTTTATTCCTTAAATCTAAAAGAAAAACTATTACAATTGCTTTCTGTAAGTGAAATACAGTTGAAATAAAATAATTTAAAACAATGACATTTTCAATATGTGATAGGGAGAGAAAGAAAAAAAGTAACAGTAATGTTTGTGTACAGTTGTGATGTATGCTAATAATGATATAGTTGCACCACATTTAGATATAATATAGCCACATTTCTTGTAACACTAACAGGTTGTAACAATATTTTCAGTCATTTGGATTACAAAGTGAATAATTATAGGAGCTGAGGCATTAATAACATTTACAAGACAAAGAAGAAATTACAGGGGGAAAAGCAGGGTAGATTTTTAATGTGAGATAACATTCTTTTTTACTTTTTTCTTGCTTTTAAATAGCTAGTTCAATAATATTATTCATTTTCATTGAGTTATTAATTAATTCATTCATTTTTTTGTTACCATTATTGATAACATTGTCAACCTCAGTAGAGAAACACAAGAAAAGAGTAATAATAATGATAATAAAAACCTAATACGTATAGAATTTTTTTTAAAGAAAGTAAAAAAATGACAAAAGTAAATAACAAAACTACTAAAACTTAAGCTAAAATGTAAATGTAAAGCTAAAAATATAAAAGTAAATTATAATAATGTAGTAATAATAAATAAACAATCCTAAATTATACTAATAACACTGTTGATGTATACATTATTTGTATTATTCATGTACATATATAAATATAAACATTAATATATATAATAAAAATACATTAAAACACTGATAACCATACTGAAAGTTTTTCAACTAAGGAAAAATGATTTTTAAAATTAAGAAAATATAATAAAATATTCTTAAAATTTACTTAATTAAAATTGAGCACAACTACTCCACATTACTTACACATTAATATTTATTGAAGCAGAATAGAGACCAACATGGCATTTACAAAATAGCTCGATGTTTTTTAAACATAACTAAGTTAAATAATTCAATGTATATTAACTTAAAGTGCCTTAAACAGAAAACGTTACCGAACTTTCTCAAGTGTTACTCAAATTTGATCTTTCATCCACTAGATGGCAGTATTTTCAAAGAAACGTATCAGGTTTTCTAATTCCTTTGTTTAAAGTTAGCCAGTCACGTTCTTTGTTGAGATATATAACAACACTCTATTGTTGGCTAATCATTTTTAGCACCGGTTTAGGTATTTTTTACAGCATAAAGTGAAAGAGAGGAGTCAAACCACATTCTCAGGGACTAAACTAACTTAGTCAAAAAATTCCCATGTATGATTTGAGCTACGTTATTCCCTTTTAAAATACAAACCACTTACCATAATGAATAATTACGCATGTCAGAGCTTTTATTGCTAAGCCACTGCCCAATGGAAATTACCACTGTTTTTCTGACTAATATGTTCGTAACTAACCTCGTCGCAACGAATCATGCTGGTGTCACGTTTGGCCTGCTTATTTGTATCATGTGAGGCACTATTAAACAACTAACTGGAATTACATAATATTATTATTAAATAATATTTTCTCCTAAAACCAGAAGCCGGTCTCTATAATAGTACAGATGTTATTTCAAAACAATTATTACAATTATTCAAACTATCATGCATATATTAAAGCCTGTCTATGCTAATAACTTTTTTTTTGTTGTTGTTGTGGTCTATGTTTCCATTAGCATAGTTTCCAGGAAACAATGACTCTGAGTTGCCCAGATGAGCCCTTCACTGCGATTCTATCAGTGCCCATAAACAGCTGCTCAGAAGACAACTACCGTCATTTCCGCTTCAGAAGAACAACATACAAAAAAACAAGTTGTTATGAGTTGTTAGGATGCACGTGTTGAGCTATTCACATTTTCGCTACCACTATGAATTAACTGTATTCTCTGTTGGTGGTTCAAAACTTTGAAATAGGTGATACATTTAGTGTGAGAATTCAAAATTATTTGATGGGATGTTTTCTATGTCTCTAAAAAAGCAACTAAACAACTTCTAGGCTCACATCTAGTCAGATAAAAAAAAAAAATCATAATAATATTTTCAATATATATTTTTAATTATTTTAAATAAACAATATATAGCTTTTATTTTATTTTAAATAAGTATATTAATTTATATATATAAACTTAATATTACTTAAAATAATATAGAATGAAAAATATATCAATAAGAACTAAAAAATATTCAATAAAATATAAAAATGTATTTCTTTAATATACTTTGATACAATTGTTGTTTTAAAATCTGATTTCCCAAACTAATTTCCTTCAGCTGTTCTTCCAAACCGAAACACTGATCTTGTAAGAAGTAACAGAAAGTCAACATTGTCATTTCTCAGAAGCCAAGTCTCTTAAAACCACAGCAAGCGACAGCATGCGTAGGAGATAAATCAACCATAACAGCAACACAGAAACATCAGCCATTTTGATTCTCAACCAAGAAGGGTGCTTTAACACTATATCTTGATGATCCTTTGCAATAATGAAAAATTAAGCAAATCATTTTGTCGTGTCAAATACACTGCTGGGATGCAGTGAGGGGACCACTGAATGTTGAACCTGCTCTCTGAAGGACTAAGATCTCCCTGCATCAGGAGTCAGAGACACTGTGTTCCTGATCGAGCCGCCCGACAGGAAGCTACATCCTCTTCCTCAGGAGAGAGGTCTGTGGATGAAGGCTGTGCGTGCAGCACCGAGGCTCTATAATGAAGGCTGTGCCCACATCCTGTGTTGATGTTCATGCTCAATGTCTTAAAGGAGCACCTGCCTGCCCTGCCCCTCGCCTTCTGCAATTACCCGACAACTGAAACTGCTGAGACATTTTCTGTTTTGTTTTTGGGTTTGTGTTTGCATTCGGAAAAGCATGTGTTGAGCAGATTTCTCAGAGGAAGCACTGCATACATGACTAAAGCAAACAAACGTTGTAGAAACAGTTATTGTGTGCACTAAGAAGCGTCCTTTGTGTTGTTATTACACAATCAAATCATTCACAATCACAATCATTGTTTGATCACTTAGGTTAGATTACTTCAGTAAAAGATCCCAAAGTTTGTTCTTGGATGGATTTTAATAACAGCCAAGGTATTCACTCTGGCCTGCTTGGGATGCCATTCAGTTTTGAAAATCCGATTAAAAAAATTCTTCAAAAAATATAAACATTTTGGAATTAGAATTTTTTTTTTTTTTTTTATTTATTTTTTTTGGGGGGGGGGGGGGGTTATTAACTAACACATACTTTAGTTAATGGCATAATTTAATAACAAAAATGTCAAATGGTGGAACGATAATGTAAAGTACAAAATATTTTGAAACCTTAAATACACATAAACAACTTTATCAATGTCAAAAAAATATTTTAAATGTTTAACTGTTGTTATTAAATATGAATTATTGAATATCTAAAGTAAAATCTTGACTGTAACAAAATCTACCTTTTCAAAAAAAGGTAAAGACAAATTTATATTTTAAAAGTAACATATGACGAAAAATTCTTATTGGGTTCATTTTGCTTACAGGTCGTTATGTTATACTGACTTCGATTTACAAAGTTTTCCTAATAAAATTCTATTTTTTTAAATGATTGACTGCATTTTAAATAAAATAAATAAATAAATAAACAGTGTATCTGACAAAATGTGTCTTCATAAAAAGGTAAACGTCTGTTGTATTTTTTTTTTTTTTTTAAGAAACAAAACAAGATATTGGTAACATATTGGTCAGGTCTATGCCACACTGACTGGTTTACAATGTTTTCAAAATTTAAATATCACTACTTTTATAACTAATGTAATAAAACATCTTTACATTAATAAAATATGTTATATTTGGTAAAACAGTGACAACAAGATGGGCTCTTCTATATTGGTAATTATTTACTGACTTTGATGTGCAAAATTATCCTTACACAAACATTAAAAAAGAAAAAAAAATAATAATATAACACTTTATAAAGTATTTTAGCCTTTAAACTTTTAACTTTTTTTATAATCTGTGGACAGTTACCCTACCAAGACTTTTTGACTTACAAAAATCTAAACTGCTTTTACTTCACACATTAAAAGTTATTAATAAAACGATTAATACAACAGTGTGTTCAAACCATTCTTGTATTAATTGCATTTTGAGTAACTTCCGGGAAAAAACGAGCATCACGTCATGGACCCATATTTAAAATTACTATGAGTGTAGCCTGTATATTGACAATATCTTTCACATTTTGAGCCATCCTCAGTCATAAGTTTGCATACATACACCTTTAACAGTCATGAAAATGTGTTCTAACCATCTTGACCCCTGAACATCACGATATTAAAATAATAATGAAAACAAAGCGCAAAGACGCCCACCGATGTTCCTCAGGGCTCAGTTGCGCAAGAGTTATCACTTGATAAGGATCTCTTTTACAAAAGAAACAAGAAACAAAAATCACCAACTTAGTAAGAGTATCCTTTTAGTCACTCCTTCAGTTACTGTCACAACAAATAGAAATTTTGTAAAATAATAATTTTAATAAATCAGCGTTCACTATTTTTCAGGGGTTTTTTTACAGTCTATGTTTTTCACCGACAAACGTCCCGGATGTCTGCCAACATCGTAGTTGCGCTCGTTCTTTCAGAGATGAGCAAAGTGCTTGTATCATCGACTTGACAACCATTTAAGATCACAAAACCTGTAGGTATTTAAAACATGCCCCTTACCGAATTAAGAGATCTTCTGGCGGTTCTCTGCACGCGACATCCTCTCTCGTAGTAAAGTTTTCATACAGCGTGCGACTGTGTTGTTTACAAAGTATTGAGCGGGATCCCGATTGGTCCGAGGCGAAGGCGACGCCCAGAAGATTAAAGCCCATCTGACGCGACGCGACAAACTTGTAATGAATGCCGCTTAAATTTCACCGCGTCGCAGAGTTGTTCTTTATAGTGGAACCGTTGTAGTTTGTCGAGTCGATTGCACTTTATATTCAGGCTTTTCGTCAGAGAGTTGCGCTTTTACATCGATTGTAATGATCAGATTTTGCACAAGGTGGTGCTATTGTCTACCTTCACCTTCTACCCAAAGTTTCAGGAATAGCGGATTACTGTTATACTTTATTCGACACTGCAGGAAAGAATCAACAAACACAGCAAGAATACAATGCGAAAACATTAAAGTATAAATCATCCTTTTATATAGCCTAATGACTTTATTTATGATCAGCAGGTATCCATATACTTATTATTACATAATGCATCATATTATAAAACAAAATTAATAATAAAATAATTATATTTTTTAAATTGTAAAATATTTATATTACTTTTGTTGTAGGCTGCTGCCTTTATTTATGATATTTTTAAATGGGGCTGCTTAAAAAAATAATGTCAAAAAATAAAAAGTCAAAAGAATGCCATAAAATATTTATTATAATTTTTTTAATGTGAATCATAGATCTCAAGATTATCAGTGTTGTAAAACATACTGATATTAACAAAATGGTACATTAAATAATCACATGACAATAAAATTACTTAATACATATAGGTTTTCCAAATACAAATAATATATATATTTAAATTGCGTCAGTTTTTTTAAGGATTTTAATATTTAAATATATTATTACTAACATATAATTATCATGTCTTGATATAAAGTTAAAAGTAATGGCACAGTGTAAAAAGAATTGCAGTGTAAAATTGTCTTTTTTTTTTAAAGATTTTTGTATGTTTGTCTCCTTCCCATCATGCATTGTGGCTATTAAAGCATTTGGCAAAAAGAAATGTTACACAAACACGTTCATCAAATTCTAACCCAGAGGTGTTTCTAGAGGGAAATTCTGAACAGTCTGTATTGAAATATGATGGAAAATATCTTTCTCTCTTTCCTCATAAGAACTGTATTTCAAATAAGACCAAATAATATAATTTTGCAATATTGCATGACAGTGTTCGAGTCTAATCTCCTGAAATTAAATGTTAAATTGTCTGGTAGCTCATTGAAATTTAAAAATACTTCTGATGCACGCAATTCAGGATTTCACATTTAAACAGCGTTTACTCTCGTGTTAATATTTCACATGTAAACTGCAGCTCCACTCTGTGTTGTTTCCGCATAATTAAAGGAGTCCCCGCCCCCGCATGATCCCAGCAGCTCGGCTGCGTGCGTTGTTTGGGGACAGTCCCGAAGATGGCGACGGCCCAGCTGTACTGCGTCTGCCGGCAGCCGTACGATGTGAGCCGGTTCATGATAGAATGCGATATTTGTAAGGACTGGTTTCACGGCAGGTAAGGATTTCAACCGTTTCTTTGTCACGCGTTGCATCGGAAAGACAGCAAAAACATCCACGTATGAAATCCTGTAGCACTTCTGGTGTCAGTCAGCCGAGCGTTGAGCTCGCTCGCACCGAAGCGATTTCACGCGCTGCTTTGTCAATATGTCCACCCGTTAATCGCCCCGTTTGCAGGTTTTGTTATATAACGCTCGTTTTACCCGTGGGCTTATGCTTCGTTCGGTGTTTTTTTGCAGTAATTGCCTCTTTTCCACGGCTTCTTATAATAATCCAGCGATCCGAGCAGCAAAGATGGGTTCACGCAGGGTTTTCTCAGAAGCTTTGTGGCGAGGAGTTGCAGAGCATCAGCTGACATTAACCCCTTATGTAGTTTTGTGTCACATAATAAAATGTCAGCATCGAGGTGCACGTGTGATTGTTGTATGTCAGAGGTCAAGTGAAGGTTTCTTTATTTTGCATACTTTAACAGCATTTGGGACAACGTGCTATACTTCAAAGCAAATATTGAAATGATAATGTAAGAAGAGAGATTAACAACTCAAAACAACATGGCAGCTATTACTATTAATAAAGAAAAAGAAGAGGAAATCGGTTTAAAATAGAGTAGCAATGATTTATTTTGAGTCATAATGGATGTGGTGCTGAAACTTGCACGCTTTGCACTTGCATGCGTGTTTTCTTCTCAAGACTTATCTTGTTTCTTATGGTTAAAAATATTTTATTAAACTACGATGGTCTCCTTTTGTAGAGAAGTTAACGGAAAATAAAACTGTTTTAAGAGTTTTAGACTGTGTGAAATTCACTTTTGACATAAACGCTGACTGGCCAAACAACATCTGAATAGATATTTTGGTGGCTTATTTAAAATTTTCATAATTTGCTTCATATTTATGCAGCCTGTATTGCTAGTGAATTAAATGTATATGACATGCAGGTTATTTCTTTGTTGGTTGTTCTGCAGCAGTCAGTCTGTGAAGCGTGAATAAACATGGGGGGTTTCGATGAAAAGTTACACAAGATGGGGGGGGGGGTAACTAAACAAAGACGTGTGGTTTAGTTTACGAGATCAGATCCTTCCCCGTTTCTTTCGTTAAATGCTTTAAATGTGCGTTACGGATTGCTCAGAAAGTGGCGTCTGATTTTGGGGTTTGCTAGGTTTTATGGGAGTATTAAATGTAAAAAGGAAAGTCACGTTTGTAATGGAGCTCAGCGCCTGAGGCTTCTGTGATTGTTTGGTCTTTTTGATTGACAGCAGGGGTCGGGCATTTAAATCCCCCAGTTTTACAAATATGGGCATACGGTTCCGCCTCTTAAAGGGACAGGTACCGACTGACGTGTGGAGCGTGGGTCTGAAGCCATGTGTGAAACGCTCGGGATGAAATTGGCTTGAACTGTAAATATTGCCGGAAAGCGTGCAAGAACATCGTGTTGCAACTTGTGTGTAAGTGTGAAATAGCTGGGTGGCACGTTTGTTTTTAGTTTACTAGCTTAAAAAAAGATGTGTATTAAGAAAAAAACGTTATAGACAAGGTAGGACTTTATTATTATTGTTGTTTATAATAACATCTTCATTAAACCAGAAATATATAAAATGTCTTCATAAAACAGAATAAATGTTTAAACAAATGCAGATTATTATTATTATTAGCAACTGAATGGTGTGTGTGTGTATGTATGTTATATTGAAATTCTTAAAAATATTTTCATAGTTTGGAATTATTTTAAATAATATTTATTTCTAATTTATAAGTATTATCTATCTTTATATTATTATCTATTATCTATCTTTATAACTTGTATCGTTTATTGTTATTATGATAGTTTATTATAAAATATTTCAATTTTATATATAGAATACATAATTTATATAAATGTGAAATTAGTAAATGTATTTTATTATTATTAGTAACATTGGAATATTTTTAAATTTAATTAAATTATTTAAATTATTAAAAATATGATTTTCACAAGACCTCCTAAAATTTATATTTTTAAAGAATAATTATATATTATTTGTATTTATATATTATTAATATTATTATTGCATTTTTCATATTAAATAATGTTGATATATAATAATAATAATAAATATTGGCATTTTATGTATAAAATAAAAACATACAAATAATGCTTTTATTATTATTAACATTATTTGAATATATATGTTTTTTTTACATTTTATATAAATTAAGATTTAAATTATTAAAAAAAGAATTATTATCATTAATTTGAATATATAATTGGGCCACTTTTCTGTTTTTAATGCATGTCTTCCAGGAATCACACCACAGCTTGGAACTGACATGGTCTGAATTAAATTTCTAAATAATAGCATTTCAGAGGTCAATCAGAAACGGGTCACAACCCAAATTCCCCACCCTTCTAATAGAATATAAATATTTATCATGGTTTTCAAGCATTCTTGCAGTAGGCCTGTTTGCTTGAATTGCAAGTCAATTGCCAAAGGGGTTTTATATCTCTGCATTACAACATTGTGGTGTGTTGATAACACAGGCTAATCATATTTTCGCAATGCGTGGTTGATGTGTTTTGTTCTGTTACTCAGAGGTTCCATGTGGCACTGCTGCTGCCACCAGTGGGATTAAGCCGTCTAGCCGGTCGCCGGGGGCTGGCTGTTATCTGGCTCCATGCACAGCCTGGTTTGGGAGGAAGGAGCTGCTGGGGGTGAAGGCCTCAGAGGATTACGAAACTCCTGATATTCATTCCTGATATAGCCCCAGTTGTACAGTTTCAACCTTTCAAAAAACTGCCCATACATGCCTTACCTGTCAGGTGCAGGCCAGTTTTACAGCATTTACAGTGACCTTAGAAATGGAATGCTTCCTAATGACTCGTTTAATGGTTGGTTTGTCCTCAGAAAATCCTCTTAAATCAGTTTGAAGGTCTGTGATCCTGTTTGCTGGTCTGTCTTTTGAATAGTGCATGTATTTGCATGCATCATGCACGTGCATGAGTGCGCTTGTGTGTTTGTAGGAGGGGAAAGATTGATGGAGGCCTGGCTACCCAGAGGCAAGTTCAAAGCCCCCATTCATCAACGTCCCTCTGAGGAGAGATAGATGACTTCTGGCTGGTCAGCCCAGGTTTCTACTAGGATTGGACGGGTCGTAGTGTCACCCTGTGTTTGTATGAGTTCAGGGATTATTAATGAAGACGAGATGATCATGTGCTGCGATCTATTAGGATGAAATACTGCAATGATAATCTGATGGAATCTTATCTCTAGTTACATTTGCTAAATGACAATAAAATCTCTTGCATAAATATGATTGCATGATTCTAAACAAGTCATTGCATATAGGTTTTTTATAGTCTTTGGTAACAACATTATTTGTGCTGTTTGGCATTTGGATTTTTCACAGACTGCTTATGATTAACGGCCTTAGGTTGCCAACCTATTGATTTCAAAACCATTATCCACTTTATGATTAGACCGGATGATCTCACTGGTCATCTGTCACATTTGTCATATCTAATAAGTGCTCTTATAGTATTTTATTGCTTTGAAAAGGGAAAGTAGTTGGAGCTGTGGAAATATCGCCTCAAACCAAGGATGAAAGAAGTCTATGTTCACATTAAGATTGCATTTATTTGATCAGAACTAGAGTAGAAAATAGAGTAAACTAGAGTAAATGTGTTTGCTTTTTGATCAATTTAATGCATCCTTGCTGAATAAAAGTAATTATTTCCAAAAAGTTACCCCAAATTTTTAAACGGTACGGTAGAATTTCTCTAGTTGAAACTGTACGAGTCTATGCTATTTTTCAGCGGCAGTTACAGTCTTGTTTGTGTTTTGATCTCTAAACAAAGGTGAGAGTTTGCAGCACAGTAGCGTCTGGAGGAAGTCCGCAGCTCTTGTTGGGGTGATGGTCTAGGCCAAGCTTGTGGGTTTGAAGCAATAAAGCCTAGTTTCCTATGCTGCTAAATGCAGCTTCCTGTGCTCATTTCTCTCAGGGCCTGTCTGCGTTTAAGACAGATGTTTGGGTTCACAAAGAGACATAAAGTGGGAGAGGGGAAGGCTTGGTTTATCTTTCTTTACCCTCGTTTTATGTTATGTTTCCTGCTGCTTCACTGTCTGTTGGCTGAGCTTTTTTTTGCCCACAGTTTCCTCCCTGACTTCTCTCAGCCAGGCTTAATTTAGCGAATTAAGTGCAGCCACACATCAAAACGGACAGTGTCCTCTGTGTTCTTTGGAGTGTAGATCTTCGCTAACACAAAGGGTGCGGGTTCACCTCACAGTCCTGCTCAGCCACTTTATCTTACTGTTCTATCATTATGTCCTCAAGCAAAAAACCTTAGTTTATTCCAGGAGGACTGTCTTTGCAATTAGTGTTGCAGGTCACACAGGATGAGGTGTCCGCTAAATGATTAGTAACTCAATCTTGGGACTGAAGGATATGAGAGGTCACTGTCAGGTTCTGCTTTGCTGTCCAACTCGGAAACCCTAAACTTCCACCTCATTATTAGAGACCCTATATATAAAGTCAAGTAAATAAGCTAATTTTGACATGTTCACCCAGGCCTGAGGTTATAGAACTATACTTGAGTCTTTCAGCAGGTTTCACAAATGAGAATTCTGTCATCATTTACTCACCCTTATGTCATTCCAAACTTGTATGAGCTTGCTTTCTTCTGTAGAACACCAAAGGAGATGTTTAGCAGAGTGTTCATGCTGCTCTTTTCCATACAGTGAACATGACTGGTGACCATGGGTTGTTAAGCTCAAAAAGCAGTCCATATAATCTATGTGTGATTGGCTACAGTGAGCATCGCTTCACGCTCTTCATTGAGAAGACACACAGGAGCATTTGAAAGCTGTGTCTAAATGTGACTTTCAAACCCTCTTGTGTGCTTCTGTGTGAGCGCTCTGTGAAAAGCATGGAGCAATGATCATAGTAGCCAATCACAGTTGTATCTGTTGACTCCGTCACCACTATGGCCAATCAGTGGTGTTTAGAATCTGCTCAACAGCACTCGAATGTTAGCAGGAAATGGACATTTTTAAAATCTCAGGCAACACTATGTGGTATATGAAAAATCTTCTAAAGCCTTAAGGCAAAATATATTTCAGTTTTTACATGTACGCAAGAGTCTGCGTACTGTGCACATGATGCAAAATTCATCACAAAATTAGTATGTGTGTACTGTAGGGCTGTAGCTATAGAATATTTTAGTAATCGAGTATTCTACCAAAAAATTCCATCGAGTAATCTGATAAAATGTGTTTTTGCTTAATTAAAGTGCAATATTAATTATGCAAGAGAAAATAAGACTCTTGCGTCTCTTAAAATTAACAACTAAGTTTCCTTTTTTAGAATTTTTTTTTTTTTACTGTTTAAATGCATAGAATGCAATGCATACATCAAAAATAAAAATTTAATTATTACCCATTGATTCTCTGTCTATACTTGTACTGTGAACAATGACAATAAAGTTGACAGGTGCATTTAAGTGCCATTCAGTTGGGGTTTTAAATAAAGCATTTTCTGAGATGCACATTGAACATTAAACGCACAAAACATTAAATTTATTATTAAATTTTACATTTAATTTATCTTTTAATTATTGAAAATTAAGCAAACTTAACTTTTTGGTAAACAAAGGGGATTTACTATTAAAAATAAAACATGTAAGAAATGTTGTGTGATTAAACCTTAAAAAAAAAAAGTTTTATTTTTTATAGTAGTAGGCTATGTACATTGTGCTGAACAATAGTAATACAGGACTTTTATTTTGATGGGTTGACGTACCTTTACAGTTCTGTGTATGTTATGTGATGCTAGTTTTACTCAAATCAAACTGTCAAATGCTCATGAATTGACTGTCAGTGCAGTTCTGGAGATGTTGTGCATGTCATCACGTCTTATTTAGTGAGACAGCAGACACTAAAATCACCGAGCGCACGCACTCCAGTGTCTGGAAGTCGCACTTCTGTTCCATTCATTAACAGAGACACACAGAACATGCAGGATTCATGTGACGAGTGGGGCGGGGCCGAGGGACGTGGGAACGAGGAGTGAGGCCAGGTGTAGTGATTGGAGATGAGCTACACCTGCGACCCACCACTGGTCTCGAGTCCCACGTAGGAGATGGAAGGATATAAAACTGGAGCGACGACCGTGAAGGACGAGAGAGGACCAGGCCTGGGCCTTATTTTATGTTTTGGTTTTTATTTGAGCACACCAGTCGTCCGTGAGGGGCTGGTGCGCTGTTTTATGTTTATTTTGAATTAATAAACTGTTAATCCGTTTTTATGACTGGATTCCGCGATTCCCTCTGCGTTTTCTGCATCGCGGAAATCATAGGGCCCTAGTTGTGGTATGCGAGCTCTATCTTGCAATGGACACACGCCGCAACGTTTTCTTTACGTTTGCACGCGCCCTCAAATCAAAACACTTGCTGACTCCTTGCAGTACGCGATTTCGGACGCAGCGCTTTTGTCTCCTTCAGCTTTGTGGGTGACGTTAATGCGTTGTCGCATTAGAAAAAAATAATTGCAAAAGAACCATGAAAATAAATTAAAAGAGGCTTCGAGCCAGAGGAATTTGCCTCGATCATTTTTTGTAATTGAGTTTTCGATTTTTCAGGCAAAATGCAATCATCTAAGTAGTAATCCATGCGATCTAGAATTTAATGTGAGGAGCATTAAAAGGCGAAATATTTCCAGACACAAATTTTGCATTGGATTCAAGTTTGTTAAACTTTTAATATGCAGATTTGCTAGGTTTACCAATAAAAAGATGCTTGGCCCCAAGTAAATGCTGCTTCATGTTGATTGAGATAAATGGGCAATTGATGTTCTTTGCAGATTTGACTATGAATTTGTGACGACAAAAGACCTACATTTTAAGTTATTGACTTCATTAATTGTAACAGTATGTAAGAGCTTATGATAATGATGTGAGAAAGAAATAGAGACTAAAAAAAACTAAATGGAATAAATATGTAGAAATGTTAAGTGATTAAATGCAAGACTTGGAATAACATGAGGGTGAGTAGATTATGACGGTAGAGTAATCTTTTTGGGGTGGACTATCCATTTAAGCATTTCTAAATCTTTTTGAATCATTAAATTCCTTTCAATTCCCATTCCTTATTCTTTAGTAGAACAAATCTAGAGAGGTTGTGATGGAATAAAACACATTTGAGCTCAAATTCTCCATATCTTCATGCATGCTTTTGTTGGCAAGGAGGCCTCTGGCTCAAACCATACTGCAAAGTGGGATTCTGAGAGCGTAATGGGATCTATGGCTTACATACTGTGAGTTCTGCCTGTGAACTTGCCATCACCATGGAGACTCTTTTTATCTGTTTGCCGTCTACGTGAATGATTGGTTAAGCCTTCAGGAGATCTCATTGGTTGTGATGGGGTTTGTACTTGAGATGACTCCTTCAAAGGAGCCTTCAAGCATTTTCCAACCTTCTGCTATTAAAACCCCTTGCTAGGATCAGCCGCACAAAGCCCATTATCTGAGGAACCATCAGAAATATGCTGTGCTCTGATTGGGGGACCCATGGGCACTTCTCCAAAAACGTGCCGTTGAGAAAAATGGCCACATCCTCTTATTGTTTGCCTGGACTTGTTCCGTCTCCTGATCAAGCCTACATTTCCGCTGAGTAATGACTATCTCCATTCAGGCTAAATGGCAGTCCCTAAGAGCTCTGTCAGAGCGTTCTTCAACTGGGGAAGAGGATCCCGCCCTTCACAGCCACTCCGTGTGCTCTCATGTCTTTTGAGGCTAAATCCCAACATCTTTTTAGAGCTTAAAGGCTCATTCTTTCAGACACGAACAACCCAGATTTATGTTATGGATGGAACAGTGCCTAGAGGCTTGTTTGTGTCAAGTCAATCAGCTTTTAGTCAAACAATCATCCAGTATGATCATCTAGTACATTATCGCAATGTTGTGATGTGTGTCCTATTTAGACAAAGGATTTGGACAGATGCAGTGACATTCTGTTTCCCGTCAAGATCCCCCACCACACACACACACACAAACACACTTCTGACAAAACAACATGCAATACCAGTGCAACAGTGTAAGTCTTGGCAATGAGCAAATGCAATAGCTTGGTGAGATTTAAATGAATAAAATAACACCGAAACAAACAAGTCTGTTACTGTGCTTCTCATACTTTAATGCTATTATCCTATTTCACGCTGAACCACCCTCTTGAGGTTGAAAAGTGCATAGTTTAGCAAGTCTCATGAGGTTTTGTGGAATTTGTTTGTGACAACATGGTATGCTCATTTACTTTCACAGGGAAACTGTAACAGAGGAACATGAAGCACAATCATAGATTTATTCTCCGGTAATTCCAAAGCAGAATTAAAGAAAAGAAACCTTTCAAAGACAAGATCCGTTGGAGATGGAACCTCATTTTTATTTATTTATTTATTTTAGCATGTAAATAGTGCAGTGCACACACAAGTATATGCTAAAATAGTCAGTTGTTAATATTTTTTTAATAAATGAATTTTAATAATTTAAAAGTAGCATTGATAAATTTAACAATGTAACTAAATGTAACTATATTTTGTTTATCTATATTAATTTTTTTTTTTTTTGATGTTATTCTTATTGTTGCTGTTTTATTTAAAAAGGAAAAATATGCATTTGGTTTATTTTTGAAACCATTATATTGATAATGTTAGTGTATACAATTTCTGTAGTTTTATTCACATATTTTGCTTTTTTCAAAATACTTTTATTAAAGGAATAGATCACCTTTAGTTGCTGGTCCGCATTGATTTGCACTGCGTTTTTTTTTTTTTTTTTTTCTCCACACAAAAAGTTACTTGTTATTTAAGCACATCAATTGATTATTAGATCACCATTATTTCATAATTTAACTCTCCACTGCAGAAACTTGCCAATAATATTGCACTTCATATTTTCTGTGCATGTTGCATCATTCTCTCTTTCTGCCTGAATCTTTTTGTTACGCTAGCAACCCAGCGATCCCTCGTGATGTCAGCTCTCTTGAGGCCTGAACTCATTCAGATTCAGAACTCAAGCAGTCTTTTCTCTCCCGCCCAGTGCTGTTCTTTTCACCCATCCTGCTTGGCAACAACAGAACGTTTCAGCATCTGTTATCGTGGCTCAAAAACTCTTGAGTCAGATCTGTTTTTAGTGACACAGTGTTCCTCACCACAGATTACTCAGATAGAGTAGGAGTAGACCTTTCTCCCAGATTTGAGGAGATAACTGGTGTTTCGTCCTACAGTAGGTCAAGAATTGAGGCGCTGTGATGTAATGATGTCTATGAGTCACTTCCTGCATGTCCTTTTTGGTCTTCTCATCACAATCACAATAGAAAGTCTGAAGGAAACAGAAGGAGGGAAGGTTATTGGCCAGTATCTGCAGTAGCTGGATTGTTCTGGCTCCTTTGAGGAAGATAAAAATATACATAGATGTTGATATGGGGCACTTGCTTCCGATTGGTGCATCATTTTCTTTGTATGAAACAATTGACTAGTTCATTTTTGGATAATGCAAATGGTTTTCTCACCCTTATGCCACTCCAAACCAAGCTGGTTAGCATGAATCCAGTTCAGTGAAACCAAAAACCATTGGTACTGCATGTCATCAAACTTGGTGATCTTGGTGACCTATGTGAATGGGATTTGAGATTTCTTTTTTTTTTTTCTTTTTTTTGGAAGAACACTTTGAAAATTAGGGTGTATGATAGAAATTTGTGTATTTTTATATGTGCTTTTTGTTTTTCAGAATGACATTTTGTAATGTAAAGAATAATATGCAATTACTTTTTAATTAGGAAAGTACAAGTATTTGGAAGCTTGTTTCCGCCATCTCACAGTTCTGATAACTCACAAAATGCAAGATAAACTTGCAGAGTCTAAATTGCATGTATAAACAATATTTGTATATATTGCAAATGCAAGAAAAGATTCTGAATTATGAGGTAAAAAAGTCACAAATAATTGGCAGGAAAAAAATCAGTTGTGAGAGGTAAACTCAGAACTGCAAGAAAGAAAGTCATAATTCTGCTGCGGTCTCACAATCCTTGGACTTTATGCCTAAACCTTTTGCAGCAGGCTTAAAATGACTGAAATTTATGTAACTTTTCTTTTGTTGTTTTGCAGCTAATGTTGTTAATAATGTGTCTATGTAATACCTCTTGTTCTTGTGGCATTGAAAACAAAAACACACAAAACCCCAAATTTTCCCAGTAAGAAGGCTAATTTACATCTTTTGATGTGAACACACCATTGCCACTCAATGCTGCTGTTTCCCACACTTGTTTCCAACACAAACACTCTCCCTTCCCCCTTCACCTCATGTCTCGTGCCCTGGAGCCCAAACAAATGTAACCTCACATCTGGAGTTCTGGTTTAGCCAGGCCTTTCTGGGGTTAAACATAATCGACCGTAGATGACCCAGTCTGGTGTTACTCCTCGGTCACTGCAGAATCTGCTCGATCTCCAGCAGGATTACATTTCAAGCATATTTTGGAATGTTTTATATGTGCTAATTGAAGCTACAAAGTAAAAAAATAAAATAAAAAAGCCATGTTGTATATCCGGCATATCGTTTGCTATATTGCAGTTTCAGACTACTTCAGGCTACTTCCAGCTAGTCAAGCAGTCTCCATGTGAATCCCTCATTGTTTGGAGCACTTCACTCTGGGTAATGTAACACTTAAACCAAGGAGTTAACGAAATTGCTTTCTTTGGCAACACGGAGCAAAACCTGAGCCAGAGAAGTATGCAAGGCCTCATTACCTGTCTGGCTAATGAATCTCCACAGAATGCCAAGAGCTAGCTCGTCATGTGACTTCCTGTGAAACAACATGCCTTTAAGTCAATTGGAGGGTGCGGCTGGAAGTGGGAAAATGAAGAAGTGCGGCACACGGGTCTTGAGCGATAAGATGCTTGTTGGCAAAGCTACTGAACTCTTCAGATGTGGGGAAATGTTTCAATAAAGCTCCTTCAGCAAGTGCAAGCCACTGTCGAATTGTTTGATGGACATTTAGCAACTTCTGTTTAGCACTGACTTTAAAGTACCATGTACTCTAACAATGCGTCGACGCGTCACACTGTTTGTTTACATCTCGCGTAATGGAAAACTGGGAATGGAGAAAGTTGCATTCTATCACAAAAACAGAGACCACTGTTATCAAAAGTATGGGGATACTTTAAACAGAGGACAAATAAAATGGCCCTTTGTTCCCTTTGCAAAACCGATATGGTGTACCACGGCAGCACAACTGCGATGCGCGAGCACCTCAGAGAAAACCATCTTGGCGCTCTCCGGTGTTAAGGTTTAACTGGTTACCGTGTGATCTGGTGACCAACTTCCTGGTTCAGGTCTGATATGCCTGCGGCATTCTGAAAAGTTGAGATGTTTTTAACTCGATCAGGTGCGGACGCGCCTGGAAAAACTTAGCGACACCATATATTGGAACGATAAATTTGTTCAGATTTTACTTTTTTTTATATATATATAAAATCATAAAGAATTCATCAGTCATTGCACACACAGTATTCTCAGAAAACTATTTGTGTACAAATCATTAACTCATTCACATTTTTATTTTCTTGCAGCTGTGTTGAGGTAGAAGAGCACTATGCAGTGGACATTGATGTTTACCACTGTCCTAACTGTGACGTCCACCATGGACCCTCTCTGAGTACGTATCCACTTTTTGCACCGTTAGAATCTATTGATTAACCCATACCACTATATTTATATGAAGTTCTGCAGATTTTCTGTTCCTGTTCTGTTCTCTGTCAGGAATTCTCATCATCAGACTAATTATCAAATGGAGACCGGAACTGGTTTAAGAGATTTCACACTGTGTCTAGTCAGTTGAACTGTTGTGATCCGACAAGCAGTGGTGTGCAACAGATGTTATGTACTTGTGGTAGTCTAGTAATGACTGCGGTATTGTTCTGAGGCCAGACGTATTGAATTCTCTCCGCCTGATTTTACAGTGAAGAAGCGAAGAAACTGGCACAGACACGACTACACAGAGCCAGATGATGGCAGCAAGCCAGTGCAGGCTGGCACCTCTGTGTTTGTGCGCGAGCTGCAGGCCAGGACCTTCCCCAGGTACGTGTGCCAGCTGTGGGAAACCAACACCATCATGACAAAGCACTCCAGCGCTTGGTGCTGCCAGTGATGCCACACCATGCATATGGGCACAGCTTATGTTCTCTCTTCTCTTATTGTTGCATTTTCTAGAAATCCGTTTAGTGTAGTAAAGACTTATTTTTCATCTGAGTAGTTCATACTTCTTGTTCAAAGCTGCTCTCTAATAAGTAATTCTCCTGTGTTTTAATCTGCAGTGGAGATGAGATCTTGCAGCAAATGCATGGCAGTCAAGTCACCCAGAGATATCTGGAAAGGCATGGCTTCCGCTATCCCATCGCTGTATACAAAATGGAAGAGCTCGGCCTTCGTTTACCTCCACCGGATTTCTCTGTCAAGGATGTTGAGCGCTATGTCGGTAAGGAGGGAGAGGGGATCGTCCTTTTCACCCTGTTTCTTTCACCTATACCCATTGCGTTCTACATTATAGCCATTGAGCAGCAGTGCTTCATGGGTTTAAATATTAATTCCATTAAGAGTTGTCTTCAGGTAATAGAGTTACATTACAGTCCAGCCACTTCGGAGATCAAATGGTAATCTTAGGTGAGTCAGATGGGTCTAACCTTTTAGCAAACATTAATCAACCTGTAATGAAATAAGAGTGCAGATAAAAGTGGTGTTCCTTACACCAGGCAAGCATGCCTCATCTCATTGAGAGTCCTGGTCCTTACAGTGTCTGCTTACACAGCCGCTTTATCTTCCCCACTGAGCTTTGTCCGTAAAGTTTAGGTTACAGCTCACTCCTCTACCGCTCACATTTGAGTGTATAATGTATTGTTATCACAATACACGCGGCGATCAGCTGCTCCATTTGGGTCCTGAGGGGGAGCCTACAGCCCACTGGGAATGAAGTTTGATTACATTGCACTTACAGTGAGGTGACAAAAGGTTTTCTACTGCCACACCTTTTGGTGACCGCATGACACTTTTCAGGTCACAAATAATATATTAAGCCATTTGAGCTAGCTGTCTGCTAAGTGTTTTTTTTATTTTTATTATTATTATTTTTTTTAATACCACTGATTTTATACCACATGACATTCATACGACACGACTAACCAGTAAGAAAGTGTCCACCAGTAGGGATTTTGACTGTCGTTTCTGTCAAGGTTACACACTCACGTGACTTTGGTTTGCTACGTAGTCACATTTCTAAGCATTGCGGTTTAAAAACAAGTGATTTTATGCCTTTTAAATGCAATAAACCGTGAACATATTCCACTATACGTGCATTGTCTGAGAGACTGTTTCTGAGCACTGTCAGAGAGGTGTGTGTACTCGTGAAGACGGTGCTCATAGAGCACGTTAGTATTGAATGTGTTATTTTTGTCGCTTTATAAGTCTTGAATGGTTAAATATACACACTTTTTTTTGTCAAAGTGCCTATCTTTTTGCAAGTATCCTCATAAACACAGTAGGTCTTAAGTGAAAGCAAACAGCTGAGAAAACACATCTTACAGTATATTGGATCCAGGTAGCTCTTAAAGTGACAGCAGTCTAATATCCCAGCTGTCTGACATTCTTGTTAATCAAACAACAAAAGAGAAAAAAAAATCTCCCGCTGTTCTTGACTAAACCACTTTTGGAACTTAAGAAGAAATATTTAATTTTTTTACAGTGAAGAATATGCAGTGTTTTTATGCATTTGATTACTTTATACAATGCGTGTAGCATGTCTTATATTTTTTCTTGTTCTACTGTAGTTTTTATGTACTATTGCTTTTCTTAGTTTAATATCTTATTCTTATTCAATCACTTGTATATTTGTATATTGTATACTTGCCTTCAGTGAGCTTGAATTTTGTTTTTTAATTAAGTCTTTATTAGAATTAGTGGTCGACCAATATATATCGCCAAGGCCTATTTTTATTTTTCAAATATTGGCATTAGCCAAAAAGTTTTTCTGCTTGGCTGATGTGTTTGAAGCAGGATGTTTATTTTGACCTTGAAAACTTAGTTCAATCCAGCTGTGCGATCTTGTGAAGTGTGCATTTTTAATCCAGCATGATCGCGTGTTCTGTCTGTATGAACTGAATGCTTTAAACTTTAAACTCGTGATTTCAAATTATGCTGTACTTCATGCATTTGCCCAGTGTCATATTCATGTCATTTTCACTGTGTGCTGTCCATAAAATGGGTGTTTACCCTGGCTTTATTTAAAAAAATATGATTCCCACTGCACACAAACTTCCCAGAATACTGAGTGCCCTGTTGGTTACAGTGTTTACTTCCTTTTTAATTATTTTATATATATTTATTTATTTGTGGAAAATACTTTGTCATCTAAAGTATAAGTAGGTTTATGTATTAAATTTTATTTTTTAATCCATTGTCAATTAGAAAAAATTTCTTAACTATTAATTAAAATTAATTTTTTTTTAAATTATATCAGCTTTATATCCATCTGCCCCCTGCTTTCCAAGATATTGGCATCGGCTCTCATGCCTACCAAATAATATGATTTGTATTGTGTGACCCAAAAAAACCTCTTTCTTCATAACCTCTTAATTCCTCATTTCCTCTGTAAACATTTTAGCACACTGCTAATGTAAGTACAAATGCTAATTGTTGACATTTTCGCTCCAATTTCTGCAAGAACATGCTGATTTGCATGGATGAGCTATTGAGATGTGTGACAGGGAATTTGATAGTTGGAAATTGATAGTCTGACTATATGCCCACCAAAAAAAAAAAAAGTTACGTACATGAGTTGAATTGCTCGATGAATGTTAAAGCTAGCTGCAGTGACGTTACGTCTGGAGCTTGCACGAAAAGCTCTAGCTTTCGTCCTTAATGCACTTCTGACTGCTAACTGCAGGCTTGCTGCCCGGCTAATTCAGTTACATCAATGGGCAGCTTGCCTTCATGGCTCCCCAACCAGCAAAATCGAACATTGTGGCTTTTTTCCACATTGGCATTTTTTTATAATGACAAACCACACTCTCCACCTGCTTTTGTGAAAGCCGCTTTTGTACCACGATGCATTGGAAATGTGCTTTTAAGATCATAAAAGACATTTTATGTCCCCAGAACTATTAAAAAGTTTGTTGTTACTGGATAAAAGGAGTAATTAATAGCATAAATACTTTCATTTATGCACATATAAACGCATATTACAGTCTTGGTGCTTGGATTTTTAAATCAAACCCATATTTGTTGAAGGCGCCACTGCAGATTTGAATCCATTAAGGATCCAGTACTGATTTTTATTGGCAGTGTTGCAAGTCATATTGATGTACCTGATCCCAGAACAGCAATAAATGATCTCTTTATGGTCTTCTTTGTTGGATGAGTCTGGTTCTGGCTAGGTACACTAGGGTGCCGTTTGTGTACACAAGCACCAGCTGTCCTGCTTTGTGTTTGAGGCTTTTCCCAGCCGCTTTCTGATGGGTTTTGATGTTCTTCCTGCCAGTTGTCTCTCTCACAGTTATAAACATCAGCGAATGTCTTGTAAAGAAACATTCTGAGAAGAGATGGCCCTGGGAAACCTTTCAGTGCCAAAAGGCAGTCTTTCTCTCATTTAAAATATGCTTTATGGCCTTTTAATGATTATTGCAATTTATCGCTGTTGAGTTTGTTTTGGTAATGATATTTGTTTTGTGTTTCTGTTCCTTTGATGCCCGCACACGCACATCACTCAACTTGCTCCTTTTGCTTACAGGAGGCGACAAAGTGATTGATGTCATCGATGTGGCCAGGCAAGCGGACAGCAAGATGAAGCTGAGTGTGTTTGTGAAGTATTACTACAGCCCTCAGCGGCCCAAAGTCCTCAACGTCATCAGTCTGGAGTTTTCAGACACCAAGTTGGTATTGTATGAAAGTGATGTTGAACACAAAGGGGTTTTGTTCAGATGATCGCTTGAGTGTCTTGTGTTCAGGATGTCAGAGCTGGTGGTGGTTCCTGATATTGCTCAGAAGATGTCATGGGTGGAGAACTACTGGCCTGATGACTCTTACTTTCCCAAGCCCTTTGTGCAGAAGTACTGCTTAATGGGTGTGAAGGACAGTTATACCGACTTCCATATTGATTTTGGGGGCACATCTGTGTGGTACCACGTCCTGTGGGTAAGTTCACATGATGAACATTTGAACTTTCTATTCAACTGGAATATTGGGATTATAAATGACTTCTTAACTCTCTTCTCTCCAGGGGGAGAAGGTTTTTTACTTGATAAAGCCAACCCCAGCCAACCTTGCACTATATGAGGAGTGGAGCTCGTCTCCAAACCAGAGTGAAGTGTTCTTCGGGGAGAAAGTGGACAAGTGCTACAAGTGTGTCGTGCAGCAGGGAACTACTCTCCTGATCCCGACAGGTTAGTATTTTATTTTGTTTTATTTTAATTAAAAAATGTATTTTATTTTATTTTAATTTAATTTAAAAAAATATATATTTTTTAGTTAAAAATATTTTATTTTAAATTAAATTGTAATAATATTTAAATATGTTGATGATATTAAATTGTTAAAAATTAAAATAAGTGTTTTAGAATAAAATATATTTGTATTATGATGAGATTGTAAAAGCAAATGAGAATGATCCGTTCTATTTCCGATGGACAAGATCACTACATTTTATTTTCTTGTTGAAGAAACTCTTCTACTCCATATATGTCACAACAGGGAAGAAAATATGATTACAACTTCGGCTTCATGCTGACTTTAAGCCAACCTGGCATAGAAAGAGGATTAACCAATGGTTTGATTTGGGGGCGGGGCTACTGTAAGTGAAAACCTGCTTTAAAACACTCATTATCTTATTGGCTAGTAATGCAAAATGTCACACTTCACCTTGGAGGAGAAAAAAAGAAGTATTCTGTTTATCTCGGGCCTTTTTACTGACACGCGGATGTTGGCGCAAGAGGAACCGTAGAGGAACTGGTATTCCACTTATTGTGGAGCAGCTGTGTTTAATGGCGCTTCCACAGGAAGGCCAAGGCTGATTTGTGCTCTTCATTTCAGGTTCAGACGTAACGGGAACGAGCAGAAACTCTTACCACCCAGAAAGCCACATGAATCTTAGAAATGTGTTATCCAATCTGCTGCCAATGGTTCATTAGTGAAGCTCGAAAGCATTTTTGAGTCACAGTACTCATCCAAAAGTATATCGTCATCATGACTTCATATCATATAATAGGATATTTATGGGTGGTTTCATAAATCTGAATGTTTTATGAACCCCCACACCCAAAATGAGCAGGTCGGGATGCGTGGTCTTAAATGAATCTGGTTCCCAGCTGTGTTGATGGCACAAGCAGATCGGTTTATGACCGTGAGACCCTGCGCGTCCCCCGCTGTGAGACAGACTTCAAAAGTCCCTCAAACCTACGGTATGAAAGTTGCTCTGAAACTAACATATATTTATGCGTTCCACCCTTCGCATGTGGCCTATATGTTTGAGCGTAGACAGGAAGTGGCGGATGTAGTTGACAGCCTGGTTGTTTGGTGGGCTCTGCAGTGCTTTTGAAACACTCTGGGGGTTTGATTCAGCTCAGCAGTTCTCAGTTAGCCGCCGAATCGCCCACCCAGCAAACACATCTCAGCTTTTGTTTGCCATTATGTCTAAAGTCCTGTGCATTTATAGAGTTAGTTGAACAAGCATGTTTGGAGGTGTTTGAGTGACATTTCTGTGAACTCAAAATCTGAATTGTCCAAAACCTTTGAGTGGATTTTGGTGAAATCTGTCTGGGTCCAGCGGATATGAATGGCTCACTGTCTGCTGAGGGACAGCTGCAGTTCAGACCAGATGTCTGCATGTGTCTGCATCTGCCGCTCCGCTGCTGACACACTCTTGACCTCTTTTACAGGATGGATCCATGCGGTTCTCACCTCTCAGGATTGCATGGCTTTCGGAGGAAACTTCCTCCACAACCTCAACATAGGCATGCAGCTCAGGTGAGTGAGCACTTTTCACACAGGAATTCCCTAACAACATATAATTATTATTATTATTATGATTATTTGTATTATTATTACAAAGGTAACAGAGCAACAAAGCTAAAATTTTACTGGAAAAGTTAAGTGTTTATAATATTAATGTTATACTGTTAGGGAATTCTTTATAATAATAATATTAAGAGTAATTAGAGTAGTAATCATAATAACAAAGTGTCAATAAAGCAAAAATAAAAGTAAAGAATTATATATCATTATAAAGGAGCATCAAAGTAAAAATGGAAATGGAAAACAAATTGATAAAAACAATAATGATTATTAATTTTATTTTCTTCTGATAGGGACATTTTCTTTCTAGACTGATATATTGGAGAAAATGATTAATAATGAATAAATGTTATTAAAAACAACAAAAAATTATGTATTAAATATTGGAGACTTGACTTTACTGGCCACTTATTGGTAATAACAAAAAATTATAATAATCATAATATTAATATATAATACAATAAAACGGCAAAAAAAATTAAATAAAACAAAACAAAAAACTAATTGTATTAATACTAATAACAACAAAATTAAATCCTTAAATATTGATAGTTATCTTGTATGGACTGGCCACTCATCGGTTACAACTAAATAAACAATGATAAGCAATAGCTAAAATAAAAGTAAAACAAAATAAAGTAGTAATTATATAACCAACATTGGAAACCAAAACAAAACTGTCTTGTCTTATTAAAGAAACTTTTTCCAAATAAGTGTATCATTTTCAGAGTTGTGTGTATATATATTGTGGCTCAAGTGTAGCTAATTCTGGCCTCATGTTAGGTGCTATGAGATGGAGCGGCGACTGAAGACTCCAGACCTCTTTAAGTTTCCTTATTTTGAGGCCATTTGTTGGTATGTAGCGAAGAATCTGCTGGAGACTCTCAAAGGTACGTCATCTGAAATCACTCAGCATGTCAATACAGAGCACTTCAATCACTGGCGTGCTGCCACTCCGTTCCCGGGTGTCCCTCCTAATCGACTGTTTATTGTCTGTCGTCAGAGTCCCGGGAAGATAACTGCCTGCCTCCAGAATACCTGATCAAGGGAGTGAAAGCTTTGATTACTGCACTGAGGAACTGGCTAAAGAGAGAGGTGAAGGAAGTAGTGGCTTACCACATCAGATTAAATGCAAACTTAAACTTACCTCTAAAACCACCTGCAATCGTCCCACTGTACATTGCAATCCCTGTTGGAATAATGAGGGCAAGGGGCGTCCCACAGGGGCCGGTATCTGGTGTCAGTGGTTCTGGATGGGAACCTGAGGTTTGCTCTGTGGCACAAACCTCTTATTGTCTGCAATGTGTGCTCATCTTCCGCAGGTCACAGAGCCAGCCAGCGAGGTCCCTGACCATATCAGACCCAGCCATCTGATTAAAATGCTCACCAAGGAAATCCAGTACCTTGAGGTAAGCCACACTGCTTGAAACCTGCTGTAACCTGCTTACCTGGACCGTAGAGTCTAAAAGAATACATTCACAGTTTTTATGTTGTATGTTATTTACGTTTTTAAAATAATGTTTCTTAACTCAACAACACCAGAAACATTTCATTTTAATTTGAATCTTAATTTAAAGCAACAAGAGTACCATCAGCTAATATTCACATAAGGCTTATATATGCAAATGCTACTAATAATATTATTCAATATATCATTCGTTTTTTAATGGCTAAAGTCACTTGTAGTGTTTATATTGGAGCATACAATTGCAACATCAGCAATTCATCAGTTAAAATAATCAGTGAAAATAGTTTACTAATTGAACAAAAATAAGTAAATAAATGTGCAACTTATTATTTATTACATATTAGCCAATATAGCAAACCCAAAATACCTCAAATGCAAATTGTAAAATGGTTTTATCATGAATCAATTTTCAAAATGTAGTCTTCTGAAGTGTTATGTTTCTTTGGGCATTGAAAGGTTCTCAATGCTACATTATAACTAATATTGAAGTTGTTGTATTTCTCTCACAATGCTGTTTCAAACACCCTAGGATTATCAGAATGGGAATAGCGGAAGCAAGCTAATGAAATCTCAAGGGCTCTCTGCGTGTCCTTCCACGAGGTCGGCACATGAGAGAGCTTCTCACGCACGCAGGACAGCCAGACGTCTTCGTGACCAGAACCATCATCACTCTCACAGCCCTAAAGCTCCCTCCAACCTCGACATCTTTGAGCAGCACACACAGGAAGTTTTAAAAAGATTGGAAATGGGTCCCAATGAGGAGGTTAGTGGAATTATCGAAAACAGCATTCAGGCTAATCTATAGAGAATCATCTGAAAAACTATTTTTTTTTAGGATGCCTTCTTGAACCTGAAGTTCAACAAGGTCTCCACGGCCTCAGCTGCAGTGGCAGAGCGGATTTTGGATAACGACCTGCGTCTGGTGCTGTGTAACGGACGTATAATCAGGTAAACCGCATTAACCTATGAAGATTATCACACATTAGTCAGGAGCTGCAGGACGTTAAGCATGAATCACCACATGACTCATGCAGGATTTGATGAGCGTTAGTGTTAAATGTAGAAGGATTATGCAAGGTAATAGTCATTTTAGCACTCTACTTGCAGTTGCAACGGTTGTTTTTTGGATTTATTTTGGTCATGTCATTTTGGGAACACATCCTTTTAACTCCCCATCTGATTGTCCACACAGAGATAACAGGCAGCATGTTGGAGAAAAAAAACCAAGGATAAAGGAAGACGAAGGCTCCAGAGATGTGAAGATGGATTCACTCAAGATTAAACTAGTACCTAAAGAGGAAGAACAGGAAGTGGATATTTACATCAAAGAGGAGGATAAGCAACATCATGTAGCCAGAGACATAAAGCCCTTCGCAGGTACAATCAAGTCTCAAATTCATCACAGTCAAAAAAAATCTCAATCAATATTGCGTGCAATGTTTTTTATAAGCAATTTTGTGTACTCTAGTCACTAGCATTAAAGCACATTGCAGCAGCTTGTATTGCTTATTCTCTCTGAAATATCATTACAAACTATTAGCTGTTTTTTTCCCACAGATTTTAATAAGCAAGAGAGCTCAGATCTCAGGAGCAGAGAACTAGTGTTTTCAGACATCTCTTCGGACTCTGAATCAGATGCGGAGTACACTACACAGGTATGTTGTCATTTCCCCTCATGCACAGGAAGCGCATAGAGTCCGAGTTTAGGAATGACCCTCTTTTCCTGTCCATGCAGAAAAATAATTGCTCTGGGGGAGAATCTGAAAGCTCTTCAGAGGAAGAGGAAGATGAAGAGATTAGGAGGAGTGGAGACGACCAGAGTAAGACCAAAAGTTGCTCTGGCTACACAATGGATACACATCAGTCCAGGCAAAACCTTGACACTTTTGAAAAATGTCTTAAAAGGTAAGAGTCGGTATGCCGGGGAACGATTTAGGGTTGTGTGTGTGTGTGTTTTTGAAATGCACTGGTTTAAAGCTTACAAAAAATTTAATTTTCAGTGAATCTGCTACCTCGCCAAGCACTGAAGAGGATGCCATCCAGGGAATGCTGTCTATGGCAGGACTGTTGTATTCTCACCCGTCAGAAGATCCCAGCAGTTCACAGGAACCCTGGTGGTCCCGAACCAACCGTCCCTCTCCTGAATACAGTAAGAGTTCATGAAGTTTCTAGTGCTAAACAGCCATTTTTCCCATAAAATATTTTTTTTCATGTGTTCTTTTACCATTCTCAGGTAGAAAGGAGGTTGCATCAGGAGAGGAGAACCAGGATTCAGACAGCAATTCATCACAGGTAAACCCAATCTGGCTCACTTTACTAGAGAGAATGCATTTTGTTTTAAATTGATTTTTAAACTTCAATTGACACTGATTTTGCATTTATTCCAATGGCCAATGTTTTAGTTTAAATCTCTTTTCTTACTATCTTCAGGAGGAGGGCTTTCGGGAGCGTGATTCAGAAGGAGAACGTCACGCCAAACTCAAGCATAGGATCCAGGAACACAAGAACTTCATGGACAGCCAGGGCAGCGGCAGCAACAGCAGCAGCGAGGCGTGGAGCAGTCACACACACTCCCCAGCCCATGGGGAAAGCCCCACTTTGAGCTACCAATACTGTGAAACATCCCTGTCGCCACCTCTGCACCCGTCCAAGAGACCTGCTCCAAATCCTCCACCAATCAGCAATCAGGCCACCAAAGGTACAGCAGCACCATTTCCTCTACACATGAAATATTTTAACACAAAACCTGCACATTTCACTTTTAAGAAATTAGTCAGTCTTGTCCATTTTGGTTTTGTATGTTTGTGTTTGCTTTTATTTACTTTTTATTTATTTATTTAATTATTTGATTTTGTTTTAATTTTTGCTTTTGTTTATTGTTTTTGTTTTTTATTTATTGTTCATGTTTATATTTTGTTTTTTATTTGGTTTTGTTTTTTATTTGTATTTGTTTTTGTTATTTTGTTATTTTTTTCTGCTGTGGTTTTTGTTTATCTTTATATTTTTAAATACATTTGATAAATTATTATGAAATTAAAAATGATCAGATTAAAAGTTTTTATATATTTTTATTTATTTTTTATTTTACTTACCCTTTTCTTTCTTGTAGGGAAACGTCCGAAGAAAGGTATGGCTACAGCGAAGCAGCGTCTGGGTAAGATTCTCAAACTGAGCAGACACAAACCCTTCTTTGTGTAAGTCCAGTTATGGAAGCCGCCGCTTGCAGAAGATTTGGGATGCTGAGCGTGCGTGTTAAAGGTGACAGGGCATAAAATGTGTTTGGTTGAACACACTAGCTCAAAAGCATGGTATTGGCTACCAATCAACTCCAAGCGGAGGAATCATGTGACTAAACGCTTCACTCAACTCAACATGGTTTCCTAGTTTTGCTAATATGCATCCAAAGAAACAAGGCGACTGAAAGAAAATAAGACTGAAAACATCACTTTTTAAGGCTTTCAGTTCTCAGCGATGACATCCAAAATCAGGTTTACTTCCACAAAAGCAAAGACTAGCATGCTGCCTCCCACGACTAAAACGCATCACTTTGAGGATGCGCATTTTAAAAAAGAGTGATGAAGTGATTTCATAAAGGTGCTTGACTTTTTTTTTTTGGTCTTCTCATTTTGTGATTGCAACCAACTTTTCCTAGCAATTCCTCCACTGAAGAAAATTTGCATAAACTGCCTCAAGACAAAATTCACCCAAGGATGACGGCTTTTAACTACCTGACAGTCAAAATCTTCTCACATTTTGTGGGAAATTAAAGAAAAGGAAAAAAAATTTATTTTTGTCCACGTTTGTATTCATCTTGTCATGTTTTCTATAGCTCGCTGAGGAGCGCTGGGTAGTTTAGCTATATTTGGTCTTCTGTTGCCACCTAGTGGGCTTCCGGACACTGACTTTAAAGGTGCTTGAAGGTAGCATTCAAATGAGGCAAGAGACGTTTTCCCTTTATTTATTCCTTTATCTTGGTGCTTGATTTTTATTTTCTATACTTTTATTAAATTACGTATTTATTACTGATGAAAGAGAACAATTTATTTCACTGAGGAGGTTTGCTGTTCTTTGGGCTCTTAATATGCATCTGTTTTGAAACATGTTTAGATATTTGTCGCCAATTTGTGTAACGACTTAGCTGTTTTTCCAAAATGTCATCCATATCTGTATTGCATTGTGGAAAAGAACAAACGTGTTGTGTAATAAGAAGCTAATATTTCATCAAAACACAGGCCCAGATAGCCCCATTATAATATAATCGTTCTTTTTTTACCTTCAAAATGTTTTTAGTTTGGGGGGGGGGGGGTGGTTTTTACTGTTATTCTAAGGATCTGGTTTCAGAAACGTGTTGTTTCCATAAGTATACATTCCAGCCACCTCATCAACTTCAGAAACACTGTTTGAACTGGTGCTGTGTATAGTGAGACCTTTAAGATGGCCAAGCAGAATTTTTACCTTTTGTTTTTTTTTCTTTTTTTACATTGCAATGTATTTGGCTACTCGTTTTTTTTTTTTGTTTGTTTTTTTTTTTAACAAAGAATGGAAAAGAGTATTTATTTTTGTAAAGTAAATCTTAAAAGAGAGACATTTTTGCAGTTGTACCAACACGGTGTATTGAAATATGGCGCGTTTTGTAAGATATATGTGTGCTTTTTGAGGTAGTTTACTCTGGTTTTGTGTGAAAGACCTCAGGTAATTGTTTGAGCTCAAGGTTTTGGATTCCTTCTGATGAATGCCAAATAATGTAATCAAGTCAGGTCATGCTTTTGAATTTTGGTGTCCAGGCAGCAAAAAGAGCTGTTTTATCTAACCTAATATAACATTTCTTAGTAATTATACCCATGAAAAAAAAAGTTATTTTGTATTTCCAAGTTTGTTCTCTTTTAAAACATTTATAGCAACTCCAACATAATTTACAAAGCTCTTCAGGCAAAACGCACATTATTCCATAAGCTTCCAGGAACTTTCATGACTGATTTCATGGACTCGGACGACTCGCTGAGGTACAAGTACAGCAGCTCAGGGCTCACACACGGACTGTTTTTCTGATGGACAGCTTTGATACTAATTATTCCAAGGGCTTCAGTCAACCCAAAGGTGCACAGAATGAACAGGTCATTACAACCAGCACAGTATTGATACTGTATTTCATCTTCCAAGGATTTTTTGTTGTTATGATGGTGTATTGTGGACTAAGATACTCAAGCATTTTGTTTGGATCCATTTCGAAGACAAAAACCACAATGCCATTAACACCTGTTTGTTTTTTCTTTAGATCTTAGTTCTAGTGCTTTTTGTCAGATCAGGATTTGGGCACGTTTTGCAGTCAGAACTTTGAGATGCGTGTTGTTGTTTTTTCTTTAGGTTTGGAGGAGCAGCTTCTGTGTCTGTCAAAAAAAAAATGCTGCACTGCACCTAACATGTACTGCATTAGCTATGTTACACTACACTGTTTTTTGTTTTGTTACTGTTTTAACACATATCTAAATGTGTTTGATAAACGTCAAAAACATTGCTGGCCTGCAGGCAGGGTTTGTACCATGCAGTAATTGTTGTACAGTATTTATTTGGCATTCTCTGTTGTGTTTTCAATTTCTGGTCTTGCAGTCAGTTACGTGTTTGCTTATGGCGTGTCCTCTCACATTTTCAGAGCATTCAAATGTTTGAGATTTTAATATGGTTGTATCATTTTGTTGAATATTTTGTGACACTGTAATCCACAGCTAAGGCTCTTGAAATTGAGATTTTCAGTTGTACAATGTGGCCTGTACATAATAAAAATTCTACGAATTAATGTTTCTATGTTTGTTGTTGTTTTTGTTGTTGTTAACTGATTCAAGAGTACTTTGCTTTCCAGCTGCACAAGATTATTCAAAACACAATGTCATTAAATATGAATTTCATTATTTGGGCCTTGAAATAGACCATGAGAACTGTTTTGCAGAAGAGATACTGAAAAAGAATAAGTTTCTATTCATTTAGTTTACTTGTATAGCACTTTTTAATTGTGGTAAAACTAATTTTAACTGCTAACTGGTTATAATATTATAATTGGTAATTCATTCGTTTTAATACTTGGAATTAGTAAATTGGTTTCCAACATATACAGGTGCTGGTCATATAAGGAGGATATCATCAAAAAGTTGATTTATTTCCCTAATTCCATTCAAAAATTTAAACTTGTATATTCTATTAATTCATAACACAGCGACTGATATATTTCTAATGTTTATTTCTTTTAATTTTGATGATTATAACTGACAACTAAGGAAAATCCCAAATTGAGTATCTCAGAAAATTTGATTATTACTTACGACCAATACAAAGAAAGGATTTTTAGAAATCTTGGCCAACTGAAAAGTATGAGCATGTACAGCACTCAATACTTGGTTGGGACTCTTTTTGCCTGAATTACTTCAGCAATGCGGCGTGGCATGGAGTCGATCAGTCTGTGGCACTGCTCAGGTGTTATGAGAGCACAGGTTGCTCTGATAGTGGCCTTCAACTCTTCTGCATTGTTGGGTCTGGGATCTTCCTCTTAACAATACCCCATAGATTTTCTATGGGGTTAAGGTCAGGCGAGTTGGCTGGCCGATTACGAACAGGAATACCATGGTCCTTAAACAAGATACTGGTATCTTTGGCACTGTGTGCAGGTGCCAGGTCCTGTTGGAAAATGAAATCTGCAATCTCCATAAAGTTGTACAGCAGCAGGAAGCATAAAGTGCTCTAAAACTTCCTGGTATACAGCTGGGTTGACCTTGGACCTCAGAAAACACAGTGGACCAACACCAGCAGATGACATGGCACCCCAAACCATCACTGACTGTGGAAGCTTTACACTGGACCTCAAGCAATGTGGATTGTGTGCCTCTCCTCTTCCTCCAGACTCTGGGACCCTGATATCTAAAGGAAATGCAAAATTTACTTTCATCAGAGAACATAACTTTGGAAGACTCAGCATCAGTTCAGTCCTTTTTGTCTTTAGCCCAGGTGAGACTCTTCTGACACTGAAACCCATGTCTTGCATACATCTGTTTGTAGTGGTTCTTGAAGCACTGACTCCAGCTGCAGTCCACTCTTTGTGAATCTCTTCCACATTTTTTAATGGATTTTGCTTCACAATCCTCTCCAGGGTGCGGTTATCCCTATTACTTGTACACTTTTTTTCTACCACATCTTTTCCTTCCCTTCACCTCTCTATTAACGTGCTTGGGCACAGAGCTCTGTAAACAGCCAGCCTCTTTTGCAATTACCTTTTGTGTCTTTCCCTCCTTGTGCAAGGTGTCAATGTTCATCTGTTGGACAACTGTCAAGTCAGCAGTCTTCCCCATGATTGTGTAGCCTACACAACTAGACTGAGAGACCATTTAAAGCCCTTTCCAGGTGTTTTGAGATAATTAGCTGTTTAGAGTGTGGTCTTCAATATTGAACCTTTTCACAATATTCTAATTTTCTGAGATACTTAATTTGGGATTTTCCTTAGATGTCAGTTATAATCATCAAAATTAAAAGAAATAAACATTTGAAATATATCATTCTGTGTGTAATGAATTAACATAATATACAAGTTTCACTTTTTGAATGGAATTAGTGAAATAAATCAACTTTGTACATATATTTTTTCATTTACATATTGATTGTTCTAAACCTTTTACTTTAACAGCAATTCTAACAATGTGTGCGTGACTATCAGAAATGTGTGTTTCATAAAAGTGTTTTTGGTTGTTTTATTGATAGAAAAAAATAATTATACATTCCTGCAAAAACCCAACTGTTATCAGGTATAATCGTAATTGGCGATCCGTTCGCATCTGCGCGAAGCCTCCTTCATTTTGCACTTTTGTGCGCATGGGTCATCATGGGAATGGAGGGGCGTCAGCGCGTTATTATAATTTGTTGCGCAGCCGCGAGCCCGTGTGCGAGCCCAGTAAGCACCGCACTGGGTGCGCGCGCGTGCCGTGACAGTCGCCATTTTATTTTGAAAAATCCAAACCAAACCGAGGGAGAAAGCGACCTTTTATACGTCAAGATCAGAACGAAGAAACACGACAAAAATGATCATCCACACGTAACTTTTCCAGGATCGAGGTAAAGCGTCTTCTCGCCTCAACAGGGATCTCGCTACAGTCTCACAAATCGTTGAAGTTTTGAAATGGTTATCATATGCTGTCTGCTCGGCTAAGTCAGCGTTAGCTCGTTAGCGTGTAGCTAACATTGCTGTTAGTGACCTAAAATTGTAAAAAACCCAACCGATCCTGCGCGTACTCCAAAGATGAACTTCCCTTAAACGACCCCTAACATTTCAGTGCATACAATCATTAAGTATGAACTGTGGCAACTTTCTAATTAAGACTACGGGTCGTGGGGTGAGCGCTATGGCTACATGGACACTGCTAGACACCGAATTTGTTACCTTGCTCGGTTTCGCTAACCATATAATGTTAAGTGTGTTGAGTGAGGCCCAGACGACAGCTGTGCAGCTGTTTTAAACCTGCGAGGTTACTAATGTTCACTAACACTGCTTTACAAGCACCTAACGTTACATGTACATTAATAGATTTTACTCGAATACCAGTGCGCTTAAAAACACATTTAAGTTACACAGGACTAACATGTTTGGTTGCTAGATACTAGCCATATTTATGCTCGGACTGTATTATATTGAAGCGTTTGCTTGCGTTTTACTTGTGCTTACACGAGTTTATAGTGGCATGAAGAGGCACCAAAACTCTTATACATATCTAAGAGTAAGTTATGTCTGAAACAAACAAACAAACGAGCTAACTTACCTGTCAGCTAGATGCGGAGCATGTCGCTCAGATCCTAGGAACAGGCTAGCGCTAGTCGCCGTTCAGGACAATGAGGTTCAGGCTGTTAGCTTAGCCTAGCTGTTAACCAGTTCTGAATTAGCACGGCTGCTGTTGAACCTGACAGAAATGGCTGTTAAAGGGAGTTCATTTCGATATTTTTTCTCGTAAAGACTAATTGTTAAAAGAATATCCGAAGAGATGTTCAAGTCATAATTAGTTAGTTATTAATACATTAGAAGCAACTTAGGTGGAAGATGAGTTAGCACTAGGAATGCTAATATGCTAAAGGTGTTATCCACAGCCAAACTTTGGGTGTTTGATGGTTTGAAGTCGAACTGTAGTTGTTAGGAGCTGTTGGGTGAAAATAACAAGTTACCTGTTACTAATGCAGATTGATATTTGCTTAAATTATTTAACGTTTTCGTCGGTCCTAAGTGTGGTTTTGCGTGACTCGTGTTCGAAGTTGAACATGTAGTTGTTTATTATAGCTTAAAAACTGCCCTTTAAGTTATTTTGACTTTATTTTGTTTTTATCGTTTAGACTAAATGTTTCAACATAGCTGTTTCAGCAGGTAAATGAGGTTAGAAACGCGCCTGTAGTATGTTGTGGAAGTCACAAAACGTCACACTTTAAACATCGGTTTTCTCATAAGTGTACTTGCAAGCAATTGACGGCTTTAATGTACCAGCAATTACACGTACTAAAGGTTTATTCACTTTGTTTGTACAACCCTTCAACTTTATTCATGGCCTGTGAGAGGCTAAATGGTTAAGACTTCCGGTTTTGCAGTGGTACCATTCAGTTTCTCTCAGGGCATTAAAAATAAGTTTAAATCATAGAATTGGAGATTTGAACATTTTTTAAATCTAATTGATACAGCTTACTGATATATTGTAGTGTTTTAATAAATTAAGTTGAATGTTTTTAAAGAGTCAGTTAACCCAAAAATTGAAAATGCTATTTACTCACCCTCATGTCATTTTAAAACTGTTGAGGTGCGTCCTATACAGTATTTCAATTTGTATGCCAATTTAAGTGGAACAAGTGAAACAAGTTTCTTCATACTTAAAATTCTAAAAAGGAAAAAGAAAGCCCACTTCAAATATCCAGATGATTCACTTCTTTACCTGAAAAAACTAAGTGTGGAATGTTGTATACTAAGTGCACTCATCTGTCAGAGTCTGTTCCTTATTTAGTAAAGGGTGAGGGCCTACCAGACTTGGGGGACAAAATAACTTCATAAGGTTCATTTACTATAGATGGTTGAGTACATAATACAGTTGCATCTCAATAAATGTCATAGAAAAGTTCATTTATTTCAGTAATTCAGCTCAAATTGTGAAATTCAGTGCACACAGACTGAAGTAGTTAAAGTCTTCGGTTCTTTCAATTGTTATGATTTTGGCTCACTTTTAACAAAAACCCACCAATTCACTCACCCATTCAATTCACTTAAATCTCAACAAATTAGAATATGGTGACATGCCAATCAGCTAATCAACTCAAAACACAAAGGTTTCCTGAGCCTTCAAAATGGTCTCTCAGTTTGGTTCACTAGGCTACACAATCATGGGGGAAGACTGCTGATCTGACAGTTGTCCAGAAGACAATAATTGACGCCCTTCACAAGGAGGGTAAGCCACAAACATTCATTGCCAAAGGAGTACTGTATCCAAGCATGTTAACTGAAAGTTGAGTGGAAGGAAAAAGTGTGGCAGGAAAAGATGCACAACCAACCAAATGCAGCGGCATTTAATAGACAGAGCCGTAGATCACTGACAAGCTACGCTATATCACATTCATTATCGAAGGCGATTCATCTGGGAAAATCGATTCAAGAATGAGTGAACTTCACAAGAAATGGACTGAGGCTGGGGTCAAGGCATACAGACGTGTCAGGTAATTTGGCTATGGTTGTCATTCCTCTTGTTAAGCCACTCCTGAACCACAGACAATGTCAGAGGTGTCTTACCTGGGTCTTAAGGAGAAGAACTGGACTGTTACCCAGTGGTCCAAAGTCCTCTTTTCGGATGAGAGCAAGTTTTGGATTTCATTTAGAAACCAAGTTCCTATAGTCTGGAGGAAGGGTGGAGAAGCTCATAGGCTAAGTCACTTGAAGTCCAGTGTTAAGTTTCCACAGTCTGTGATTTTGGGTACAATTTCATCTGCTGGTGTTGGTCCATTGTGTTTTTTGGAAACCAAAGTCACTGCACCTGTTTACCAAGAAATTTTGGAGCACTTCATGCTTCCTTTTGCTGACCAGCTTTTTGAAGATGCTGATTTCATTTTTCAGCAGGATTTGGCACCTGCCCACACTGCCAAAAGCACCAAAAGTTGGATAAAAGACCATGGTGTTGGTGTCCTTGACTGGCCAGCAAACTCACCAGACCTGAACCCCAGAGAGAATCTATAGGGTATTGTCAAGAGGAAAATGAGAAACAAGAGACCAAACAATGCAGATGAGCTGAAGGCCATTGTCAAAGAAACTTGGGCTTCCAGACCACCTCAACAGTGCCACAAACTAGGGCTGGACAATTAATCGAAAAGTAATCAAAACCGAAGTTTAGAACCTCTAACTGATGTAATTTTCTGATTTTGGTTATTTCCTGTTAATACTTCCCCCTTAAAAGTGTGTGTAGTCACATGATTCTGCCAGTCAGTGGCATAAAAGCAAAACACTTTGAGGTGAATGCCGGTTCAACACATAGTGATGGCGCGCGAGTGGTTAACCTTGAGTCTTCACTAAACTTTGTCAGTTGTATTTGTTTTATGGTTTGGACAGTCGGATGTGTATTATTATATCGAGCTACCATGTTCGCGCAGCTGCATTGTGGCACGAAAACTCAAAGCTGTGAAGATCGCGCTCACAGAGGAACACAGTTGTCAGCGCTGTCCTGTGATTTATCACTGAAGTAGCTTAGAATCTCAAAACTTCTTATAGCATATTTTTCTAATTTTGAAGGAACTAGGCTATTTACAACCCCCAGCTTCACAATAATATAGAGACGGTAAGAATAATTCACACATGCAATCACTGGTATTGTTTACCTTTAATCTTTATTATCTCTTTAATAAAGATTTATCTCTTATTATCTCTATACACCGAGCAATATTTAAGCAATGTTACGAACATGGATAAAATAACTGCTGACAGGGGAGCTATGATCACTCTTTCAATAGGAAAAAATATCCCACCTTTTAATAGTCGATTTTCACGTGTTACTAAGCCTTGCCACTTGCAGAAGTAACCATTCAAAAGACTTTAAAGCATTCAAACACAAGACACGGAAAAGCTGAACTGAGTAGCTGGTTACTCGCGCTGTGCTCGGTGCGCACGCGGAGAGAGAGAGCCGCGTCTCACTGATGGCAACACTGAACCAAGCTTAAAATATGTGAAAATACCAGTCTTGGAAAGTACGTTCGAAAAAACTGTCAGTTATGTCATAAGTTAAAGGAAACAGTTGAGAAAAAATCGTATGTGTATTATATTGGATGTATTCATTGTCTCTTAAAGTACCCATACTGTAGACTACCAGTGAAATTGATTTTAAAAAAAATGTTATTAGGGACCTGACCATGTTTTGCTTAAGTGTTTCTTTTTTTAATTGCTAATGCAACCTTTTCACACCACAGACTCAACAAAATTAAGCATTGCTTGCTTGGTAACTGTTGTTCTGACAAAGTTTTACCGTGATTACCGCTAAATCGCCATCCTGCTTTCAAATGGAGCAGCATTTAATAGACAAGCCGTAGATCACTGACAAGCTACGCAATATCGCGTTCGTTATCGAAGGCGATTCATCTGTGATAATGAACGTGATATTGTGTAGCTTGTCAGTGATCTACGGCTCTGTCTATTAAATGTCGCTCCAATTATGAGCAGGTGATGCCAATTTATCATGGAACCAGATTTACTGATTAGATGCGCATGATCATATCATTAGATATATCGCCCAGCCCTACTCTCTTGCTCCACCCATGCATGATAATATTGTGTATCGTCAATCTCACGGGCTGACGATGTGACTATTTGAAAAATGACCAAATCGCCCAACACTGGTGTGGGTCTCCGTTTTTATGAAGAAAGGTTGAGAAAACACTCCTCCAGGTATATTTTGAAATGTACTAGGTTTGTATAAAGAGAAAACTTGCACATAACATTATAGGATTGTCTAGCAATATAGCTATCAATTATCGCAGAGTTGCTGTATTTGTAATTTTACAAATTTTTAAAGCCATGTATCATGATTCGTATCGTGAAGTACCCTGTGATTCCCACCCCTACTTGTCAGATGTTTTATGTGAAGATTTAACATTATCGCTTTAATTTGCAATTTCTAATCACTTTTAATCATTGTCTGTCCAGATGTTACACTAAGAATTGCACTGAAGGACGTTGTTTGGAATCAGCATCAACACAGAGACTCGCTTGTTGGACACCGGACACTTTTCACACCTTTTGGGGGGGGGGACAGACAGAAGTAACCTATCACTGAAGTGACTAAAGGGGAATAATGGTGATTTTGCGCCGGGCTCGGCCGCCAGCTTCCGCCCCAACCAGCAATGAATCTTGACTCGCTCTCGCTGGCTTTGTCTCAAATCAGCTACCTGGTGGACAATTTAACTAAGAAAAACTACAGAGCCAGCCAGCAGGAAATACAACATGTGAGTTGATGAGGTTTTGGTGTCGCTAAACGTGCTTAATTTTTAACCTGAAATTTAGCGAACTAAGTCAGCATTGCTAGTTACATCAGGAACCTGAAGGTACTGATAATTTGATGCATCAATTTTTCTCAGATTGTGAATCGTCACGGCCCTGAGGCAGACCGGCATTTATTACGCTGTCTCTTTTCCCATGTGGATTTCAGTGGCGATGGTAAAAGCAGTGGCAAAGATTTTCACCAGGTAATACATGTAGCTTTTGCTTTGAAAATGGAGACTTTTTTCTTTTTTTTTTTTTCAAAAATGGTATTTTAGTATTAGTTTCAGAATTAGTTTTAATGTTTTATTACCCTTCTCTTTTTTTTCGTCAGACACAGTTTCTGATCCAGGAGTGCGTGTCTCTTATTACAAAACCAAATTTTATTTCTACGCTTTGTTACGCCATTGACAATCCTCTGCACTATCAAAAGGTTTGTTGATTTGGCTTTCAAAATATTTAACCTTTTGTATTAAAATTTGGCAGTTTTGTGCTTTGTGCTCGTTTGATACTCGCTGAGTTCATTGGTTTCATGTCTGCTTGTTTGTAGAGTTTGAAACCATCACCTCATTTATTTACTCAGCTGAGTAAAGTTCTCAAGCTAAGCAAGGTTCAGGAGGTATGTATAAATTTTTCCAATATATTCTAAAATAATGTCAGAAATTGTGATAATGGCGGTTTAAAAATATACCCGCTTTTGCTAGGTGATTTTTGGCCTTGCTCTGCTGAACTCCAGTAACGTAGACCTCCGAGGGTTTGGTAAGTGTTCACTTCCTGACTCTTAATTAGTTTTCAGTTTCACTTCTGCAGCATTCGATTCTCTGCTATGGTTTTCGGCTCAAACCCTTTTAACTTTCTTTCACAGCTGCTCAATTTGTGAAGCAGAAGCTCCCTGACCTCCTCCGCTCGTACGTGGACGCAGACCTCGGAGGGAGTCAGGAAGGTGGCTTCCAGGACATTGCCATAGAGGTTCTGCATCTGCTCCTCTCCCATCTTCTGTTCGGTCAGAAGGGCTCCAGCGGAGTCGGTCAAGAGCAGATTGACGCGTTCCTCAAAACACTGTGCAGAGGTTAGTGGAAAAATCCACTAAATGATTGCTTCTTACATGTTATGTTTGGCTAGTTCCCCTGATGTGCTCTGGAGTCATTTAGTCCTGTTTTATTTTTTTTGTGTCCCAGATTTCCCGCAGGAGCGCTGTCCTGTGGTGCTCGCACCACTGCTGTACCCTGACAAACGGGACATTCTCATGGACAGGATCCTGCCAGACTCTGGAGAATTAAACAAGACCATGATGGAGAGTTCACTTGCCGACTTCATGCAAGAAGTTGGCTATGGCTTTTGTGCAAGGTATTAATAGCTTAAATTTAATTTGTCATTTACACATCTTCATGTTATTTTAAACCTGTATGCTGTTCCTTGTTGGCATGAATGTGGGCAATGTATAAAAAAAGAAATTCTTCTTTTGAGTTATATGGGGGGAAAAATGTAAATGACAGTTTTAGTTGAATATAACTTGAAGTTGAAAGCATACTATTGATGCTACTGCTTTTCATTTAAAGGGATTGCCGTGATTTATTGATTTGTGTGTTTTCCCAGTCTTGAAGAGTGCAGGAACATAATCATGCAGTATGGGATGCGAGAGGTGACAGCCAGTCAGGTGGCCAGAGTGCTGGGCATGATGGCCCGCACTCACTCTGGGCTGTCCGATGGCATCGGCCTGCAGGTATGTTGTTAACTAACTATAAAATTGTATCTGTCTGGGCCTGGTTTAGGCTCTGTTGGAATTCTAATGTAACCTTTTGAGTTGAAATGATCTGATAGGGAGTCTGAACCGTTTGTATAACTAGTTTTTCTTTTCATCTGCAGTCCATCTCAAATCCAGTTGGTGGTGGGATCTGGAGTGATGGGAAGGACAAGAGTGACGGCTCTCAGGCCCACACCTGGAATGTTGAAGTTCTAATTGATGTGGTCAAAGAAGTGGTAAGACTGTGTTTGTTTAGATACATTACCAGCTCAAACATTATTTAGCTGACCAGGACTTAATTTAACTCTGCTTGTTCTTCTCAGAACCCCAATCTGAATTTCAAGGAGGTGACCTATGAGCTGGATCACCCTGGCTTCCTGATCCGGGACAGTAAGGGGCTTCAGATAGTGGTCTGTGGGATCCAGAGGGGTCTGGGATTGGAGGTGTTCCCAGTGGACCTCATCTACAGACCATGGAAGCATGCAGAAGGACAGGTAGAAGAAGTGTCTTAGTTTGAAGTCTCGCCAACTCAGAACTTGCATTGGAAATAAAGTAGCATATTGAAGTCCTGCTCTTTTGTGCTCTCCAGCTGTCATTCATTCAACACTCACTGATGAGTCCTGAAGTCTTCTGCTTTGCTGACTACCCCTGTCATGCTGTTGCCATTGACATCCTGAAGGCCCCACCTGAGGATGACAACCGAGAAATAGCCACATGGTAAGTCTTGACCAATTTAAGACCATCTAATTTTTCTAAATATTGTGTTCTGTATGTTTTATATCTTCTCGTTTCGCTTTGTTCAACAGGAAGAGCTTGGACCTAGTGGAGAGCCTCTTGCGCCTCTCTGAAGTTGGGCATTATGAACAGGTGAAGCAGCTCTTCAGCTTTCCCATCAAGCACTGCCCGGACATGCTAGTGCTGGCGCTGCTTCAGATCAGTACATCCTGGCACACCCTGCGTCATGAGCTCATCTCCACCCTCATGCCCATCTTCCTGGGCAACCACCCCAACTCTGCCATCATCTTGCACTATGCCTGGCATGGACAGGTGGGTGGATTCAACATCAGTTTGAAGAGGTGCAGAGTTCTGTTCTGCTGTCACTGTGTATTAATGTGCCTGGGTTATGTTTCCAGGGCCAGTCCCCATCCATCCGCCAGCTGATCATGCACTCTATGGCTGAGTGGTACATGAGAGGAGAGCAGTACGACCAGGCCAAGCTATCCCGCATCCTGGATGTGGCTCAGGACTTGAAGGTACTGATCTCCTGCCCCTGCTTCCATGAGGAGTAGATTAATAGGGTTGGAGACTGAGAAAAAGTTTTAACATTTTGAATGCTCTTGTTTTTGTGCATTGTAGTCTCTATCGATGCTGCTGAATGGTACTCCGTTTGCCTTTGTTATTGACCTTGCTGCACTTGCCTCTCGCCGTGAATACCTCAAACTTGACAAATGGCTCACTGACAAAATTCGAGAGCACGGGGTAAGCGAGCTTTAAGTTTGACACTACTGTTCAAAAGTTCAGAGTCTATTTATTTTATTCTAAGCTTTTGAAGAAAGTCACATGATTCTTCAGAAATCATTCTAATATACTGATTTGCTGCGCAAACATATCAATGTTGAAAACAATAACTTTTGAAAAAAGTTCAAAAGAACAACATCTTTTGAAACGGAAATGTGAGAACTTAAAAGTCTGTTACTTAACGTTTAATGTGTCCTTACTGAAAAAAAAGTAAATGATTACTGCAAACTTATGAACGGTATGATAATCTGAGTTCTCAGTCGGTGTTTCCCAACACTGCATATTTTGCTAGTCGTCTTTCTCTGACACAAATTTCAGGTCTTGAAGTCTCTAATAATGAGCTGATGATCTAAATCAGGTGTGTGATTTGATTAAAAAGACATGCTAACTGTGCAGTGTTGGGGTGCCTCCAGGACCAGGGTTGGGAACCACTGTTCTAAGTTAGTGCACATCAAGACTGACGTGTCATGTTTGTCGATTAGGAGCCTTTCATCCAGGCGTGCGTCACATTCCTGAAGAGACGTTGTCCCTCTATCTTGGGTGGTTTGGCTCCAGAGAAAGACCAGCCGAAAAGTGCTCAACTTCCTCCTGAAACTCTGGCTACCATGCTTGCATGTCTGCAGTCTTGTGCTGGGTGCGTATATAGAGTATATAGAGCGCATGTTTTTAAGCATTATAAGGAAAAACTTGGGTCGAAGTTAAATACATGGTTTTGTTGGCTTCTTTGAGAAGGAGTGTGTCTCAAGAGCTGTCAGAGACAATCTTGACCATGGTGGCCAACTGTAGCAATGTGATGAACAAGGCCCGGCAGCCGCCACCAGGAGTCTTGCCAAAGGGACGAGCTCCCAGCACCAGCAGCTTAGATGCTATTTCACCTGTGCAGGTAACACTGGCATTATATACTGAATGGACTATCAGTGTCAAGATTGGCAGAACTGTATTTTGATGGTTTTGTTTTGTTTTTTCCAGATGGACCCTCTCTCTGCGATTAGCTCTCTGAGTCTAGGTGTCTCGTCCACCTCTCACACCCCGAGCATGCAAGGATTCCCCAGCCTGCAGGGCTCTGCCTTCAGTAACCCCCAGTCCCCAGCCAAAGCCTTCTCGAACCTGCCCAACCCGAACCCCAGCACAGCTTTCCCAGTTATCAGCCCCCTCTCTTCTCAGCTCCAAGGTACCATGAGACTTCAATGGAGCTTTGAAACTCTGCTCTAGAACCTAGTGAGGTTGCACTACTGTTTTTCCAATTACGAATGCATTTCTTGAATTTCTTCTGTAGGTTCTCTGAGCACAAGCTTGACTGGGATTGGCTCAGGTTTGGGCATGCCCGCTGTCAGCAGTGACCCCTTCGGCACCAGGAAGATGAGCACACCGGGGCTGAACCCACCCACCTTCCAGCAGAGTAAGATGAAGGCCTGTAAGTGGTGGTGTGGCTGAGAGAGTGCCAGGTGCCTCAAGCTGTATTTCCTCTCAAAACTGGCACTCAGAGCCTAACAAAAGTCCTTTGGACACATTTCAGAGTCTTATCTCTGCACAATTTAATCTCTGGCCCAAAAATGTCATTAGAACCTAAGAGGAAATACAGGTCAGTCTACATTACTGCAAGGTGTTCTTGGCAACCAGCTTGGATCCGTGTAAATATTATTTTCTCTCATCAGACGTACGAAGGAAAACAAACTGTTTGCCTAGAACATCTTTTTTTTTTTTTTATGGTGGGGGGTTAATTTGTGCTTTAGTCAGTCTTTCTTCAAATTAAGTGATTTCTTTCAAATTCATAAAGTGATGTAACCGTTTTTTTTTTTTCATTGGCTACAGCTGATCTCTCTCAGGTGTGGCCCGAGGCAAACCAGCACTTTAGTAAGGAGATAGACGATGAGGCAAACAGCTACTTCCAGCGCATCTACAACCATCCTCCACACCCCACAATGTCCGTAGATGAGGTGAGATCAACAGAAGTAACAGAGTAGAATGGTGCTTGCTTGTTCTTAATACGCTATTTTCTAAGGTACGAATTCATAGTGATTCTTTCAATGTAGGTGCTGGAAATGCTGCAGAGATTTAAGGACTCGAACGTCAAGCGGGAACGGGAAGTTTTTAACTGCATGCTGAGGAATCTGTTTGAGGAGTACCGATTCTTCCCTCAGTATCCGGACAAAGAGCTACACATCACCGCTTGCCTCTTTGGGGGGATCATTGAGAAAGGCCTGGTCACGTACATGGCGCTGGGCTTGGCCTTACGATATGTCCTGGAAGCCTTACGCAAACCTTTCGGATCAAAGATGTATTACTTTGGGATCGCTGCACTAGATCGATTTAAAAATAGGTACCGTCAGTAAATTGTCTTGGCTTCCTAGCCACCACACAAGATTGAATTTGCATCTTGATATGTTGAATTGTGTTACATCTGAGCCGCTCTCTTCCTCAGACTGAAGGACTATCCCCAGTACTGTCAGCACTTGGCATCAATAGCCCATTTCCTGCAGTTTCCGCACCATTTACAAGAGGTAACCTAGTTTTTTATTTTATTTCGGTCATGCCCACAGCGTTTTCCTGTAATATCTCACTCTGCACTAGTTGGTAAACACTCAGCTGAGTAAGTCTGCTGTTGTATGTCGTTTCTGTGTATAGTATATTGAGTATGGCCAGCAGTCCAGAGACCCTCCTGTGAAGATGCAAGGCTCCATTACCACCCCAGGTAGCCTAGCTTTAGCCCAGGCTCAAGCTCAGTCTCAGACCCCCAAACCCCCTCAACCTGGCCAGACCTGCACCTTAGTGACCACAGCCACCACCACAACCACTGCTCCCAAAACCACCACCATCACGAGACCTACAGCTGTTGGACCGAAGAAGGACGTCCCAGTGAGTGCACACAATCACTGCTCCATTAATGTAATCATTGGTCCTAGATAGACTCATCTCTGTGGTATTTGATGTTTTAAATTCTTTCACAGCCTTCGATCAACACCACAAACATTGACACCTTGTTGGTGGCCACAGACCAAACTGAAAGGATCGTTGAGCCCCCAGAGAATGTTCAGGAGAAGATTGCATTCATCTTCAACAACTTGTCCCAATCAAACATGTCCCAAAAGGTGTTCTTTTTTATAATCTTCATCTTTAAGTTATACATCAAAGTTTGTGCTTTTCATCTCCTAAATCATCTCTCACTATGGTTTCGAAGGTGGAGGAGCTGAAAGAGACTGTGAAAGAAGAATTCATGCCCTGGGTTTCTCAGTACCTGGTTATGAAACGTGTCAGCATTGAGCCCAACTTCCACAGCCTGTATTCAAACTTCCTGGACACACTGAAAAACCCAGAGTTTGTCAAGATGGTTCTCAGTGAGACTTACAGAAACATCAAGGTAATTGTCTTGAAATAAAACCGGTTTAAAGTCAAAAACCTAGGTATGCCTACATTATGACGACTTAATGTTGTCTCATTTTGTTTTTCAGGTCCTCCTTACCTCTGATAAGGCAGCTGCTAACTTCTCAGATCGATCCCTGCTGAAGAATTTGGGTCACTGGCTTGGAATGATCACCTTAGCTAAAAACAAACCCATACTGTACACAGTGAGTTTATTTTTTATTATCCATTGCCTGAGCTTGAAATATTTATAGGATTCGATTTGTTAAATGTGCTGTTTGACTGCATTCATATTTTGCTCTTATAGGACCTGGAGCTGAAATCTCTCTTGCTGGAGGCTTATGTGAAAGGCCAACAGGAGTTACTGTATGTCGTCCCCTTTGTGGCCAAAGTCTTGGAATCAAGTCTACGGAGTGTGGTAATAATAATCATGCAATTTTCTCTCCCAATTTTGATGTCAGGTGTTGAGTGCGGGCAAGTTTTGCAAATATCAGGACATAACCTCTTTTAAACATCGTTGCCCTGTTTTGTAGATCTTCAGACCGCAGAACCCTTGGACCATGGGTATCATGAATGTACTGGCTGAGCTCCACCAGGAACATGACTTAAAGGTCAGTTGCTTTCATCGATGCGACGTAAGATACCAGTGGGAAGTAGGTTTCACAGAGTCCCACAATTCTTTCTTCACAGCTTAACCTCAAGTTCGAGATTGAGGTGCTCTGCAAGAATCTGTCTTTGGACATCAGTGAGCTGAAACCAGGAAACCTACTGAGAGACAAAGAGAAGCTGAAGAACTTGGAGGAGCAGCTCTCTGCACCAAAGAAAGAGACCAAGCCTCCTGAAGAGATGCTGCCTATAGTTACAACAGGTATAACACTACAACATGCACATTGTAAGATGCTTTCTTCCCATAGTTTACCATTTCCTGTTTAACCAGGAGTAGTAGATTCTGTTCCATTTACAGCCGCTCCGTCAACTCCGGCCACCACCACGACCTGTACGGCCACGGGACCACCCACACCACAGTTCAGCTACCATGACATCAATGTGTATGCCTTGGCTGGCCTGGCCCCGCACATCAACATCAATATTAACGTTAGTCTTGCACTACCAAAACAACTTTTCTGAATTTATCTTTTCAAATATTAATTTTCTTCCTCGCTTCGTGTAGATCCCATTACTACAGGCCCACCCTCAGCTGAAGCAGTGTGTGAGACCAGCAATTGAGCGTGCTGTACAGGAACTTGTTCACCCAGTGGTGGACCGATCCATCAAGATCGCCATGACCACCTGTGAGCAGATAGTCAGGAAGGACTTCGCGCTAGACTCTGAGGAGTCTCACATGCGTGTGGCCGCCCACCACATGATGCGTAACCTGACTGCCGGCATGGCCATGATCACCTGCAGGGAGCCTCTGCTCATGAGCATCGCCACCAACCTGAAGAACAGCTTTGCTGCAGCTCTTAGGGTAGGGAAAGGTCTTTCATACCATCTGGGCACACAAAATGATATGATTTCCAGCACTTTCTGACTCTCTGAGCATGTCGCTTTCAGGCTCCCACACCCCAGCAGAGAGAGATGATGGAAGAGGCGGCTGCTCGCATCGCACAGGACAACTGTGAGCTTGCTTGTTGCTTTATCCAGAAGACAGCGGTGGAGAAAGCTGGACCAGAGATGGACAAGAGGCTGGCAACTGTGAGTCCCTGCACACTGTCCTAATTGTTACACCAATTAAGGAACAGCTGCCTGTCATGGTCATATAATATCATACAGGCAAAAAAAATAAATAAATCTGAATTTATCAATTTCTCCATCTTGCAGGAATTCGAGCTGAGGAAGCACGCTCGCCAAGAAGGTCGACGCTACTGTGACCCTATGGTGCTCACCTATCAGGCTGAGCGCATGCCAGAGCAGATCAGACTGAAGGTGAGTTCTTTGTAAACTTCTCAGTTCTTTGTAAACTTCTCAGTGGGTCAGTGGTTTACTATTCTGCATAAAAATGTTCCATTCTGACTTCTCTTTTCCAGGTCGGTGGAGTGGATCCTAAACAGCTGGCTGTTTATGAAGAGTTTGCCCGTAATGTCCCAGGTTTCCTACCCAGTAATGACCTGTCTCAACCAACTGGTTTCCTTGCCCAGCCAATGAAGGTACAGACCCCATCCTTGAGGTGGTTGTGTTCGGTTGTTACATTGGTTAAGTAGCTCAAAGGTTCTCTCTTCTGCATTGCAGCAACAGGCATGGCCCACAGATGATGTGGCTCACATCTATGATAAGTGCATTTCAGACCTGGAGCAGCACGTGCATGCAATTCCACCTGCCCTGGCCATGAACCCACAGACCCAGGCCATGCGCAGCCTTCTGGAGGCCATTGTCATGGCTAGAAACTCCCGTGATGGCATAGCTGCCCTGGGCCTTTTGCAGAAGGTTAGAGAGACTGTGGGAGAAAAACTTGACTACACTTTATGGTGGTTTTGTCCAATCCCTCTCCTGGAGGGCTGCTGTTCTGCAGTTTAGCTTTAATCCTAACAACTTTTGGTCTACAGGATCTCCAGAAATGTCCATGCAAATGTTATGGAGCTAAACTCTGCAGGGTCATGTGTTTGGCCTTACATGTGTACGTCTGGACATCCCTGCAATATGATCTCAATTGTATGCTTGCTTCCTCCCTCTCAGGCTGTGGAGGGTCTTCTGGATGCCACCAGTGGCGCTGATCCTGATCTTTTGCTGAGCTACAGGGAGTGCCACCTGCTGGTGCTGAAAGCCCTACAGGACGGTCGTGCCTACGGTCCACAGTGGTGCAACAAACAAATCACCAGGCCAGTACTATAACTGCGGCGTAAACTTATTTGTCACAAGCATCGACGGGTCATGAAGGTCCTAACCTTTTCTTCTACACCCCCTGCAGATGCCTGATTGAGTGCAGAGATGAATACAAGTACAACGTTGATGCTGTGGAGCTCCTCATTAGAAACCACCTGGTCAACATGCAGCAGTATGACTTACACCTGGCTCAGGTGAGGAGAGTGTCTCTAGGACTTAAAAGAACACTGTTGTAAATTAGTAGATACTTACACCGTGTTTTTTTTTTAAGTCCATGGAGAACGGGCTCAACTACATGGCCGTGGCATTCGCCATGCAGCTGGTGAAGCTCCTACTGGTTGATGAGCGTAGCGGGAGTCACATCACTGAAGCGGATCTCTTCCACACCATTGAGACGCTGATGAGGACCAACGCCCACTCCAGAGCTAATGCTCCTGAAGGGTAAGAAAACAGCTTGTTACTGGTCCTGCAATTGACATCAGTAAGCCCCTCCCCTCAAAATGGTTAAATGTAAATAATCGTTACTTGGGATACATGAACAGTGTTGATCTTGCATGTTGTCTTCTTCCATCGTGATGGCCATATTATGAGACTTCTCCCACTTGCATTGATCTGTGGACCCTCACTTTGAGTTAACACCACCATATTTATTTTAAAATCTTTTATATATCCCTCCATGGAATATCTAATTCCCACTTGCCCTTCGGTGTCCAAAATTGTTCAAAAACATAGTAGGACAAGGTTTTCACACTGACCGCTGTCATTGTAAGGTAGCTAGCAGCTTCATTTGTCCAAGGGAGCAACAGTAACTGAGGGGGGCGGGGCTTACCGATAGGTCAACTGAGTATCCGATTGGTAACGAAAAATGTAAGTAATCTGGAATTACTTCTGTGGAACCCCTAGTTTGCCCCAGCTGATGGATGTTGTCCGCTCCAACTATGAGGCCATGATCGATCGTCACCATGGTGGGCCGAACTTCATGATGCACTCTGGGATTTCTCAAGCCTCCGAGTATGATGACCCACCAGGCCTTAGAGAGAAGGCAGAGTACCTGCTGAGAGAATGGGTCAACCTATACCACTCAGCAGCTGCAGGAAGAGACAGCACCAAGGCCTTCTCTGCATTCGTTGGCCAGGTTAGCAGTAACACTCAAAATACAAAAGTTTAAAGTCTTAGTTCATCTCAATGCTGTTATTGATCTGCATTACTTAATTCACACCTGCCTTGTTTTTTTTATACAGATGCACCAGCAGGGCATCCTGAAGACCGATGACCTGATCACTCGCTTCTTCCGGCTGTGCACAGAAATGTGTGTGGAGATCAGTTATCGTGCTCAAGCCGAACAGCAGCACCCAACCACCAGCCCTGCCATCATCAGAGCCAAGTGCTACCACAACCTGGATGCTTTTGTTCGTCTCATTGCGCTTCTTGTCAAACACTCCGGAGAGGCCACCAACACGGTCACCAAAATCAACCTTCTCAACAAGGTTGGAATGCTTACAATGGTTAGATGTGGCTCAATGGTGACTTAAATCAAGGTCTCTAAAAAAATAAAAAATAAATAATAATAATGCTTTTCTTGTCATGGTGCAGGTTCTAGGCATTGTGGTGGGTGTGTTGATCCAGGATCACGATGTGAGGCAGACGGAGTTCCAGCAGCTTCCGTACCACAGAATCTTCATCATGCTCCTGCTGGAGCTAAACGCACCAGAGCATGTGCTGGAGACCATCAACTTCCAGACCCTCACTGCCTTCTGGTAAGCACATGAAATAAGTATTAATGTGCAGTCACATTAAAATTTGGTGAATTTTCAGTGCATTTCAGTCGTTTTAGTAGCACCAATGGGTTTGAGTTGGTCATCTGGCTTTGTCATGTTTACTGATAGAAAACTGCTTGGTTTGAAAGTGCTTTCTGTGTGAGCTCTGTCTCATACATCACTACACCATTGACAAATAATGGACCGTTTTTGGGAAATTGCACTGAAATGTTGCTAATGTGACTGCACCATTACTGTATTGATCAGTCTTTGAATGGGTATTAAAGGACGTTTGTCTCTCTTCAGCAATACCTTCCACATCCTGAGGCCAACTAAAGCACCTGGTTTCGTCTATGCTTGGCTGGAGCTCATCTCACACCGCATCTTCATTGCCAGAATGCTTGCACATACCCCACAACAGAAGGTCTGTGTCTGCTGCATGATGTGTATCAGGTGTCCAATCCAGGAGGGCCCTTTTTGCAGAGTTTTGCTGAAACACTTGAACCAGCTAATCAAAGTCTTAAAGGAATAGTCCACCCAAAAATGAATTAATTACTCACCCTCATGTCGTTCCAAATCTGAGATCTTTCAAAACTTCCATGGGAAATGGCCCTCCAGGAGCTGTCTGTCCACTTCCCAATCACTGACTGTCTTCTGTGCCTTAAACGTCTCTTTCCTCTCTCGCAGGGTTGGCCAATGTATGCCCAGCTGCTGATAGACTTGTTCAAGTATCTTGCACCCTTCTTAAGGAATGTTGAACTCAACAAACCTATGCAAATTCTCTACAAGGTATAAGCTGAGTCCTGCCTTTTTGAAAGCCTGTCTGGTGGTCCTTTAGGGCAGTTTGTGACCTTGCTTTGTTTCTCTATTCTCCAAGGGAACACTTCGTGTGCTGCTTGTCCTGCTACATGACTTCCCAGAATTCCTGTGTGACTACCATTATGGTTTCTGCGACGTCATCCCGCCCAACTGCATCCAGCTGAGGAACCTGATCCTGAGTGCCTTCCCCCGCAATATGAGGCTTCCAGACCCCTTCACCCCTAATCTGAAGGTAGAGAGTTGTACATTTGACGTCAGATTTGATCCATTGTGGTTTAGTATGTAGTTGTAACTTCAAGTATGCTTGTGGTCATCTTGTGCTGTATGTAATAGTTTCTGTGTGTTCACCAGGTGGATATGCTGAGTGAGATCAACATCGCTCCCCGCATCCTCACTAACTTCACCGGTGTGATGCCGTCCCAGTTTAAGAAGGATCTTGACTCCTACCTCAAGACCCGTTCTCCTGTCACCTTCCTTTCTGAGCTGCGCAGCAACCTGCAGGTAGGGGGCGCCACTCTTAATCACAATTCCCTACAGCGTCGCATGTTCATCTTTTTTGTAATGTAGCTCTTTTATTCATTGAGACTTTTTTTCTTTTTCATAAAATCCACTCTGCCTCCAGGTGTCCAACGAGCCAGGCAACCGTTACAACATTCAGCTGATCAATGCTCTGGTGCTATACGTTGGAACCCAGGCCATTGCCCACATCCACAACAAGGGTAGCACTCCCTCCATGAGCACCATCACTCACTCGGCTCACATGGACATCTTCCAGAACCTCGCAGTCGATCTAGACACTGAGGGTGAGACGCAAAAAAAAAAAAAAAAATTCTCCCTGCTCTTTAGTTTTAGTTCAAATTGTGACTTGTATTCTTCCTCCCAGGCCGCTATCTGTTCCTGAATGCGATAGCCAATCAGCTGCGTTATCCAAACAGCCACACGCACTACTTTAGCTGTACCATGCTGTATTTGTTTGCCGAGGCCAATGCTGAAGCCATTCAAGAGCAGATCACCAGGTATGGAAGTGAATTTAATTACTGTGTTTAATTACAGTGTTAAGTTTAATTTAATGTAGCTCCTTTTTATTTAAGCTGGGTTAACACTGTGCAAAAAAAAAAAATATTTAGTAGTCCTTTCCAATTGTTGTTTGTCAGACTGGATGATGTTCCACTGTGGGATTTCAGTTGTCATTAATGTCAGACGGTACTACAGTCAGGACTCTTAAAAAATGGGTGTTCACAAGAAAACTTGTCCAGAGTTTTACACATTATCACCCCATAAGGTGCCGTTCCACGACCTCAGACAAACGACAAGCGACAGACCGGAAGTCATTTATTTCCTTTGGAGAATAGTGCGGGAACTGTTCTGATCATATGCACATGCAAAAAATTCTGATCCGATTTGAGCTTCGGATGCGTTAAAATATTTAAACTTCTGCGGCTAGACCATATGTTCCCGGCTGCCCGGACGATTAAAAACTACGAGCGTAAGGTTAGAATTACCAGTATTTTGTTCACTTTAATATTATTCTTTAAACACTTTCTGTGAGATGCTGCTTTAGAATAATTATTGCAGAAATAATTTTTTTATAATTTATAACAGTATTAGCCCCATAAAACCTACTATTTTTATTTTTGGGGATCATTTGATTTCAAATTGCATTTATTATTTATATTCATTAAAATTTTACCATGGTGAATATGCCGAGGTAATGGTTGCTGCAGGATCAGTTTAAAAGTTCTGTGCGGCTGCCACTAGGGGGAGAAATGCGCCAATCGTATCCGAATGACTGCGAGCTGCATTACACGCAAGGCTGGAATGTTGGCTATCATGAGAAGTATATGAATGGTGTCAATAGCAGAAGAATAGTTTAAGCAGCACTACACACCCACATGAAAACAGTGACGCTATGTGTTTATCATAGCAAAGGCAACGCATCAGATGAGTTCTGTGAGCAGAGGACAGGAACGTCAGAGTTTATGGTGGTTAGAAAAAATCTCTAACATTAATTCTTCTGATCATGGCTTCTCTTGAAAATTTGAAAAACGGAGCCTGTTTGACGTTTGTTTTAGAAGATGCACTTCAGGACTTTGCATCAAATCTTCTGACCCTGCCAGAATTTCGTTGTGGGTAAAATTTGATTGCAACAGCCATTAATCAGCTGTTAGTGAACATGTCAAACCAGCGATCAAAGACTACAGATTTTAACCGAAGCCCCTTTCACACTTAGATTCTGAATAATACAAAGGTAATGTGTCCCGGCAATTGTTCCCGGATCATTAGATTTTGATTCATTTACACTGCTAGTGACTTCCCGGAATCTGTGCGTGTTTTCACACACAACCCGTATACAGTATTGTTCAAAATAATAGCAGTACAATGTGACTAACCAGAATAATCAAGGTTTTTCGTATATTTTTTTATTGCTACGTGGCAAACAAGTTACCAGTAGGTTCAGTAGATTCTCAGAAAACAAATGAGACCCAGCATTCATGATATGCACGCTCTTAAGGCTGTGCAATTGGGCAATTAGTTGAATTAGTTGAAAGGGGTGTGTACAAAAAAATAGCAGTGTGGCATTCAATCACTGAGGTCATCAATTTTGTGAAGAAACAGGTGTGAATCAGGTGGCCCCTATTTAAGGATGAAGCCAACACTTGTTGAACATGCATTTGAAAGCTGAGGAAAATGGGTCGTTCAAGACATTGTTCAGAAGAACAGCGTACTTTGAGTAAAAAGTTGATTAGAGAGGGGAAAACCTATAAAGAGGTGCAAAAAATGATAGGCTGTTCAGCTAAAATGATCTCCAATGCCTTAAAATGGAGAGCAAAACCAGAGAGACGTGGAAGAAAACAGAAGACAACCATCAAAATGGATAGAAGAATAACCAGAATGGCAAAGGCTCAGCCAATGATCACCTCCAGGATGATCAAAGACAGTCTGGAGTTACCTGTAAGTACTGTGACAGTTAGAAGACGTCTGTGTGAAGCTAATCTATTTTCAAGAATCCCCCGCAAAGTCCCTCTGTTAAAAAAAAGGCATGTGCAGAAGAGGTTACAATTTGCCAAAGAACACATCAACTGGCCTAAAGAGAAATGGAGGAACATTTTGTGGACTGATGAGAGTAAAATTGTTCTTTTTGGGTCCAAGGGCCACAGGCAGTTTGTGAGACGACCCCCAAACTCTGAATTCAAGCCACAGTACACAGTGAAGACAGTGAAGCATGGAGGTGCAAGCATCATGATATGGGCATGTTTCTCCTACTATGGTGTTGGGCCTATTTATCGCATACCAGGGATCATGGATCAGTTTGCGTATGTTAAAATACTTGAAGAGGTCATGTTGCCCTATGCTGAAGAGGACATGCCCTTGAAATGGTTGTTTCAACAAGACAATGACCCAAAACACACTAGTAAACGGGCAAAGTCTTGGTTCCAAACCAACAAAATGAATGTTATGGAGTGGCCAGCCCAATCTCCAGACCTTAATCCAGTTGAGAACTTGTGGGGTGATATCAAAAAATGCTGTTCCTGAAGCAAAACCAAGAAATGTGAATGAATTGTGGAATGTTGTTAAAGAATCATGGAGTGGAATAACAGCTGAGAGGTGCCACAAGTTGGTTGACTCCATGCCACACAGATGTCAAGCAGTTTTAAAAAACTGTGGTCATACAACTAAATATTAGTTTAGTGATTCACAGGATTGCTAAATCCCAGAAAAAAAAAGTTTGTACAAAATAGTTTTGAGTTTGTAAAATCAAAGGTAGACACTGCTATTTTTTTGAACACACCCCTTTCAACTAATTGCCCAATTGCACAGCCTTAAGAGCGTGCATATCATGAATGCTGGGTCTTGTTTGTTTTCTGACAATCTACTGAACCTACTGGTAACTTGTTTGCCACGTAGCAATAAAAAAATATACTAAAAACCTTGATTATTCTGATTAGTCACATTGTACTGCTATTATTTTGAACAATACTGTATGTCCTGTAATGACACGGAACATCAGGTTGTGACGTGTGATGTCTCATGAGTTAAAAACGCTAGGCACGTTAACTTTCCCTTAAACTGGCGAACGGTCTCCGCTTCAGCACAGATAGTGAGGAACTATCTGATCTCTGCTTCATTAGTTAGCACACATTTTTTAATCACGAATGTTGATATTCCTTCAAAACACCCGGTAACAGAGTTGCATGATAATGTGCATCATCACTACGACACTGGTTCTGGCTTTTGTTTTAGTGCTATACTCGACTATAGGTTCTTGTCTATTGGTTTATTTTAGTGTCATTGAGATACTATTATAGAGTTTAATGTTTTGAATCAGTTTTCAGGAGAATTGAAGGTAGTAAAGCAATTATAGTGAAGTTTGTTTTTTCTAATTCACTTCAGTTAATGTGTATTTTGAAATGACACTTTTTAAAGATTGTTTTAGTTGACTAAAATAACCCTGGCTATCTTGTCGTGCAGGGTCCTGCTGGAGAGGCTGATTGTGAACAGGCCGCACCCGTGGGGTCTGCTCATCACCTTCATTGAGCTGATCAAGAACCCTGCCTTTAAGTTCTGGAGCCATGATTTTGTGCACTGTGCCCCAGAGATCGAGAAGTAAGGGAGTCAACATGACACACACACGCATCTTCCTGCTTTTGCACAACAGAATAACTGCAGTGTCTCCATGTTTTTGTGTGTAGGTTGTTCCAGTCGGTGGCTCAGTGCTGCATGGGGCAGAAGCAAGCCCAGCAGGTGATGGAGGGAACGGGTGCCAGTTAGGCTGCAGGAACTGCTCCTGTGCCCAGAGAGAGAGCTCTCCCTCACCCCAACCCTTCATTTGCCCCACTGACACCCTGCACGTCTGATCGACACACAGCTGCCACTGGAATCCCGCTCGCCTTCCACCGGGGGGCATCTGACCTGAGGAGTTTCTTTTTTTTTTTTTTTTATCCTTTTATTTTTTTTTCACCCTAAAGTTAAAATGTTCAATGTAAATATTAAAAAGAGACATTTAGGGCAGAATGATTCAATCTTCTTTTTGTGTGTGTTGAGCACATTTCCCTCCTTGCTGTTTGGCTTCCCCTAACTCCATAAATTATTTTTTGCCTTCAAGACGGATTGACTTTTGTTTGAAAACTTGGTGTAGTGGCTAAGGAAGCGGTCTTGTTTTATTTCTTTATTTTTATTATTTTCTGTGGTTTGGTTTTTAAGGGGAGTGCTATCAGTGTGGTGAGCTGATGGGATGGGACAGATGTCCTGGACTGCAGGGGGGAGGCGTCACTAGTTTGCACCTGTGAGGAAACAAATCTTGGGTTCGAGGTTCTCCCTGGCACTTGTACAATTGTGGAAATATTCAGAAATTTGTTGGTAAATTGGATCTTCGGAGTTTGTACAAAGATTCAACTTGCATAACAAAAAGGACCAATACAGCTCATTTTGTAAGGATTTCGAATGTTTTGTAAATGTATTGGTCCGCGTGTTGTATTTTGTAGTAATTTGTAGTTGCCTTTAGTTCCGCTTATTTCCTGTATGTATGCATTCTGTAGTTACCGCATTAAACACTTGAACTGCAACTTTGCCTCCATTTCATTTGCTGAAATGTTAGTTGAAACAAATTGATTTATAAGGTTTCTGGTCCGTGTTAAAGGAATAGTTCACCCAAAAATGAATTATGTCATTAATTAGCCACCCTCATGCTGTTCCAAACACCTTCAGAACACAAAGATCTTGATCAAATCCATGAGCTTTCTGACCCTGCATAGACCGCAACACAACTGACATGTTCAATGGCCATAAAGTTCATAAGGTTATCGTTAAAATAGTTGTTCAACCGTAACTTTGAAGCTACGAGAACACTTTTGTGCACAAAGAACCCACAAAAATATTTTTTTTTAATTTATTTTTTGTCTTTGTACTGTTGTGTATGCATTTCGAAAACTGACGTGGAAGAAAAATTAAGTAAAGTGTATGTGCGCAAAGTATTTTATAGATGTTAAGGATTTTAATAGAATTACGGTGGAACCACTGATGTCACGTGGACTATTTTAACAATGCCCTTACCCTTCTGGACCTTGAACATGTCAAGTTGCGTTGCTGTCCATGCAGGGTCAGAAAGCTCACGGATTTGATCAGAAATACCTTTTGTGTTTTAAAGTTGAACAACGGTCTTACAGGGTCGGAAATGATGTGAGGGTGAGTAATTAATGACAGATTTTTCATTTTTGGGTGAATCCCATTATTTACAACAGCATAATTGTGATTTGCATACAAGTGATTAAAATTGATTAGCTGGATTTTGTTTTCAATTTATGGTACTGAAAAATTGGGAAGCTTTTTGAGCACATATTAACAGTGAAAATTAAGTGTCATTTATTCTTTATCTTGACAAATGCTGAGGAAGCAAATCTTTCTTTAACATACCTGAAAATCAAACTTCAAGTCCTCTGTGGTATGATTTGCCAGTGACTTTATAACAACTGTATGTAGTTTTGTGGGTTTGGGGCCATCCACAGTTAAACAAGTGTAATTCACTGTTGTAAATGTCATAATTACAGTGGGTAGTTATGTGTGAATTCCAAACTGATTTTTTGTGCTTGGGAAGGGGACGCCATTTGTAGAGATGTCCCAAACGAAAGTGAAAAAACTGAATCAAGTCAGTGTACAATCAGAATCATTTTTGAGGTAAAAAAAAAAGTATTACATTGCTTTAATGTGCTGAAGTTGTAGATATGTTTATGCTGACATATATTTCCTGTAGCTCAACAGTCCCACATAGCACTGGCAATGATCAAGTATTATGTTCAATTCCCAGGAAATACGTGCCTTCTTTTAGTAAAAGTGTCTGCTAAATTCATAAATGTGACTGGACTAAATAAACCACCTTTACGCCAATCAAAACACAATCTGAACCATATTCCAAATGATTTTTTTTTTTTTAAGGAAAATGTACAGCGTACAAAATGGAAAACTCACAAACTATAAAAACCCATACATTAAGAGGTAGGTTTGGTGAGCTGTTGCAAGCGCTGTAGGATGCTCTTCTGCGCGTAACGCACATGCAGAGCTCTCCTCTCTCTGCTGCTGAGCTCAGCCAGAGCGTCCTGATCCTCCAGCCGCTTCCGGTCCGCCTCTACATCCTCAGAATAAGAGTCCAGCGTCAGAGCAGCTGCCGCATGCAGGAGACATTTCCACTCTGCTGGCAACCCCTTCAGTCCGGCGAAACTCAGAGCCTGCTCCATTTTATCATCCTCCTCACCCTCTTCATCTTCCTCCCAGCCTTCGTTTTCACAGAACTCCTCGAAATCTTGCAGCGGCATGCACAGGACCTATGCAGTTTTATAAATATATATATATAAACAGGTAACATAGGAACAAATTGCCATGTGGATAAAATGGTTACCTTCAGTGTAGTGTAGAGCTCACTGTAAGTAAGTGAGCCTGATTGGCCGAAGATGAAAACCCCTTTCTCCCCAACAATCTCCATTTCACACAACATGTTCCATTTGTCCACTAGGAGCCTTTGATCTGCTTCACTTTGTGCCGCTGTTAGTGCAATAAAAACAAGTTTTTTTTAAATCGTTTCTTGTGTCAAGTAGTTGACTTTTTATAGACTATGTCTACAAAGTGGCACCTTGCACTGCTGCTTTGTACACACTGGACATCTGAATATCTGCAGTGTCGTTGCTGTTCGTAGGAAACGGCTCTGCAAAGCCGTACATGTGGAGGAGCTGCCAGTTTGCCATCTGTCCGTAGGTGTTAAAGACCTCCTCGCCCTTCTCAATGTGCCGTACTGACACCATCTTCAAACACTCCTGTGCACAATCGACTGAACGTGAGCTGTGAGATTTCTAAGCATCTAGCATAATAAACAATAGAAAGCGAAGCATGTGCACCGCATACGGGAGTATATTCCAGATTGGCGTTGTGCTTGGAAACGTGATTCAACATGTCAGCCATGGGCACCATCATTGGAGGGTTAGGCTCTTTTTCTTCTTCTTCATCCTCATCCTCCACAGGCTCTTGAAAACTGAGAAATGTTGAGAAATGTTACAGATAAAGTAGGGAAGGCACTGATATTAACATTATGGCTGGTATGCTAAACAGTTTTCAGGTTGATATATCTACATATATTAGCCTTTATTTCAAAAAATTATTACACGTGTTTTGATCTTTAAAATTAAATTGTGTGATACTAACATATATATATATATATTTATATATATGCTTTATATTGGCCACAGATATCAGCATCAGTATCGGACGATCACTATGATTGGCCGATATAAAAATTCTACTATTTTGTCTAAATAATTTAAAAAATACAAAACTACAGTAAATCGATTTAAAAGTGAAACTAAGCATCACTCCATTATATAATGCACAGTATGAAGAACTAACATTTATTTAGAGCTAAATATTAGAAATAAGTTATTAATAAATTATTAGTGTTGTGTTTATGTTATTAAGTTTCAGGGATCATTTGATGATAGCAAAGTAAAATTAAATATAAAATTAGGGGGAATTAGCATGACCAATTACCATAAATATCCAATATGATATAATTTAAATATCGGCCAATAATCAATTTGGTATACTCTAAAAATGGCATAAATAAATAACCATTTTTAAGCCTTTACATCAAATAATTGCTATTTACTTATTATTATTTTATTTTAATAAACCATATATAAATATATTAAAATATAAATAAAATACAGTTATTATACATAGAAAACATACCTAAAACAATATCTAAACACACAAATTAGATCCTTAATATTATACCTTTAAATTTAAAATGCCCATTAAATATATAGTAGCTAATAAATAAATTTGGTACTGATATATTGCACATCCCTAAAGAGAATAATCATATTATCAGCCCTTTCATTTGATCACATTCAATAGCTCACAGATATCTCACCTATAGGCCATTACAAATGCTACCAGGCTCTTGTAGAGCTCCAGCGTGTGCTTCTCAGTGTCCCACAGGTCAGGATGGGACTTCATGAAGGGAAGGGCTATGTTATTGTACTCATCCTGGAGTTTTTTCAGATCTGTTTGGACAGCCTCTGGAATTCCTGTGCCTTTCAGGAGTTTATCACGCTCCTCCTCGGACCTTTAAAACAGAGACTTTGTGACCATAAAGCACTGAAGGCTCCTTGAAGAGTACCTTAAAGGTCTTACCAGACCTACCAGAACATGGGTTGATCCAGTGTCCTAAAATCGGGCCAGAGAGACAAATACGGTTTCCAGTAGGATTGTGGACATGTGTACTCATATAACAGACCCAGAAGAAGAGGAACCCAGCCTGATGCGCTCTCCAAAGATTTTTTCCCTAGACAACATATGATTATATGGTCACAAGCCTGCTATAGAAGGTGGGATTTCAATAAACCAGAATGTTCATTTACCTTCCTCAAGGACCTTTTTTACTTTAGTGGTGCCGTGATGCAGAAGAATCTCTCTGGGTATAGAGAACAAGACATGGCCTTCTTCAATGTCCTCTCTGGCCATCATGCCATATTCTGCTGCAGTACCCTCTTTACTTAAGTACACCTAAAGACATTCATGTACAACGTGGTAAATATTTCCAAGTTTAGGTTTTTGCCTGTATTTGAAATCCTATTTGACTTGTGCTGTTGAAAAAAAACCTAAACTTGGAATTATTAAGTACTTTACAAGTTATTTTTTGCTAAAACTTAAACTGAAAATTCAAATGATGAATAAATAGGCCTACACGTGACGTGTATATGAATATAATATAAGCTTACCTTATCGCTGAGAGTCAGCTTTACACTATCGCACCACAGCAGGAAGTTTTTCAAGGGCTCCAGCACACATTTCTCATCATCTATCTGAAACACACATGATGCTTTCTGAAGGCTCATCATTATAAGCGCAATAACTGTAAACTGAGAAAACGTCTTTTTTTTACCTTTGGCCTTTTTGCATCTGTTGCCATTTCTTTCAAATGCAAGTTCGTTAGTGAGATATTAAAATATATATTGTTTAATAGTGACAGCCACACAGGAATACAGTAATTATTATATTCTACGTGCCTCCATGTGCAGCTTCAGACTCTTCTTCGTCATTTCCTGTATCTGCAGAAAGTAACAAAGTCATGTGCATTGGCGCCACCTACCTACTACAAGAATACTACGACTACTGCTGCTACTGCTACTTCAGAACAATTTTTTTAAATAAATAAACTAAATAAATGATCAGTATAAATTCTGGGTATAACAACATTTTGTTTTATTTTTTCCCAGATTTAGGTATTAATCCTGTCACATATTTATTTATTTATTCTTTTTCTTTTTCTGTCATTCATTCATACATTTATTTATTAATTTATTTACATTTGTAAAAATATAAATATGTGACCCTGGACCACAAAACCACAAAACCACAGTCATAAGGTCAGAAGGTCAAGAGGTCACAGTCACAAAACCAGTCATAAGGGTCAAGTTTTTTGAAATTGAGATTTATACATCATCTGAAAGCTCAATAAAAAAAGCTTTCCATTGATGTATGGATTGGTAGGATCAGACAATATTTGGCAGATATACAATTAATTGAATATCTGGAATCTGAGGGTGCAAAAAAAGTAAAAGTTGTCCATATTATGTCCTCCTTATTAAGATATTTTCTAATCAAACATATTAGTTTGATATATTTATGGTAGGAAGTTTACAAAATATCTTCATGGATCATGATCTTTACTCAATATCCTGATGATTTTTGGCATAAAAGAAAAATTGATAATTTTGACCCATACAGTGTATTGTTGGCTATTGATACAAATATGCCCATGCTACTTTTGACTGGTTTTGTGCTCCAAGATCACATATACATATCAGTATAAGTAAAAATAAAAAATAAAAATAAAACTTTTACCATTGCCATTATAAAAATATTAATTTCAAGAGAGATCTTCACCAAAACAAGTGTGAGGACCTGAAAGGAATTTTATTATTATATATTAGTCATGTGTCTTAAAAGAATTTGCAAACACAGACATAAATATACTATGACAATAAAATAAAGCGTACAAGCATGGACAATGTTATATTACTAACAGAGAATGACATAAAGGCCTCAGGCTTCTCAAGCCAGGCCTGCTCTTTCAGGAAGTTGACTCATGAGGAAACTTCCACTTGTGATTCTCCAAGAGCACAGAGGAGACGCTTGGGAATGATGGGAGTTCTCTGTAATTTCCCGTTACTTACCATTACTATTTAATTAGGTTTTTAAGAGCATATAAAAAAGCTTTATTGATTCTACATGCTATGACATTATTTGATAGTTTTGATGACTTTGACTGGTATTGTGGTTATGTATACAAGTGGTTTGTAGAATGAATGGAAGTCACATCACATTTACAATATCAATGCACTTTTAATGCTTTTTAATTTGTTAGTTTCTTGATAATTCTCATTAAGTTAGCTAAAGCATTTTAATTTAATGTTTTCCTTTGTGTATTCATTTAGAATTTAACTAGATATCAATTTCAAAGGGAACAATTAAATTTTTCAGTCCAAAGGGAAGATTTCTTTCAGTTTGATTAAGTTTGTTTCACAGAACTGTATTTTTTTGCTAGTAATATCTCAAATACAGACACGAAAGCCACATTTAACAACTTGATTAGTGCTTTATTATGTTCTCCCATTAGGAAATCTTTGTACAGACTTTGCATCTTTTGGTTCCAGAAATATATTCCATTTTATTTTCCATTGTAGGCATTGGCAGAAGTGATTTATGGGTAGTGTAGTTCATCAGAAATTAGGCTATTAAAAACAAGGCAGATTATATCATATATCATCACTTAAACCGTCTTGAAGTTTAGATTTGTATGAAAAGAAAATTAATTGAATTGAATTTTTACTTCCAGAACCCACCTGTTGCTCTCCGTTACCTTTATTAACTTCAAACGCAGCGCGATACTCATCACATACTTTTGATAACGCTACATAATTAGATATTCAAAGATTATCTGTTTATCAAATTATATCCTATATAGAGAGGCGACATATTGACATTATGATTTACTGTTTAACTGTCCCTCTATGTCTGATGTGCATTCTGTAGGGTTTGGGGGTGAGGGTGATCCCATACACTGGGGTGTAATCTGGTTCACCGGCATCTTCGGGCCACACAAACTGGAAACGGCGCAGCAGAGTGGCAAAGACCAGGAAGAGCTCCATACGTGCAAGACCCTCACCGAGACACACACGAGGACCTGTAAAACACAAATTATGATTCTCACAGAAAAGGTTTGACAAGATGAAATACAAAAATGTCATACATTTTTAATGGTTACCTGTAGAGAAGGGTATAAAGGCCTCAGGCTTCTCAAACTGGCCTTGCTCATTCAGGAAGTTGGCTGGGTTGAATTCATGAGGAAATTTCCACTGGCCTTCTTCTTTTAGTACAGAAGTAAGGTTGGGAATGATCACAGTTCCCTAAACGAGGAGAAACAGTTCAAATTTGTTCTGAAATACTAAAAACTGGTTTCTGCAGGTTTCCTTACCTTTGGGATGCTGTAGCCCATCAGCTCTGTGTCTTTGGTGGTGCAGTGAAACACACTTAGCGGTACAGTGTTAGCCACTCGCTGAACCTCATGAATCACAGCCAGTGTGTACGGCATATTGTGTCTGTCTTCATATGATGCCTGATCTTTACCCTCCAGAACCTCATCGATTTCTTTTTGACATTTTGCTGGTGAGAAAACAAGGTCATGTTTGTTTAAGTTTAGAGGAGTTAGCTTTGCTAATATGCTAACACACTCCTGAAAGTTTGCAACATTCAATTACAATAAGAAATGACAACAGTATCATAAATTTAGTTTAAATCGCACTTAAAAACTTTATTTGTAATCTCTGTTCAAGTGTTGCTAGTCAATGAGAAATTTTCAGGTATTGAAATTGCTTTTATCTGTAGATCTATGAGAGGTCTGTCTCCTCCTGCTCTGCCTGGTTTAAATTAAGCCAAAATCAACGTGTGCGTTTTAAACAAACCTTGAACCTCTGGGTGGTTCATGAGGTAGAGAAAAGCAGTGAGGAGGGTGTTGGACGTGGTATCAGTCCCTGCAAAGTGCAAATCCAAAATGTACACGATGAGCTGGTCTTCAGCAAAAGTGGAACCATCATTTTTTCTCTGGGGGTCAGATATTTTAAAAAAATATTTTTAATTTGAGTCTCAAACTGTGGTAAATCTGTAAACCCCCCCCCCCCCAACACACACACACACACACACGCACACACACACGCACGCACACACAAACACACACACACACACACACACACACATTTTGCATTAGAAATTATATTAATAGCATTACAATTGGCATGACGTATTTTTAGGTTCAAATCAGATTCTGAACCTTGAATCTCCAATGTGGTTTGGAAGAAACGTGTACCTTATCAAGCTCATCCAGATAGCAGTCAATGAAGTCTCTCGGCTCTCCTGGGACTCTTGTGCTCTTGTGTTCGTTGAGCACACTTAAGTTCATATTTTTTAACTTCTTTAAATTATCAAATGCTTTTTTAAATGGCAGGGGCAAGATTCTTAGTAAAGGAAGAGTGTCGTATATCTGTTAGGAAAAGACATGTTTGACATTTTTGTATAATCTTATAGCAAGTAGAAAAACTGGCTATTAAGAAAAAGACAAGAAAAAGAGAAGACTGCAATTGGCAAATGGTGTTTTGATATTAATTCTCACCACATTCCATGGTCCATTGAGGATCTTTGAAATCTCTGTAATGTACTGGACATAATGCTGAAGGAATTCATTCTTGTAATCAAAACGGGATCCGAACAGAACCAGGCCAATAACGTTTGATGCAACATTGTGGAACATATTCTGAGGACTCACAGTTCCTCCTGCACAAAAAAAAAAAAAACAATTTACAGAAAAGCAATTAAAAACATTATGGCAATGTTCCTTGTCAGTTGAGTTCTCAACCAACAAAAAAAAATTGTTGCATATAAATACCAGCATTTTTGTCCAAGTCAGCAACTAAATGTGAGATTTCTCCCAGAATTCTCTCTTCCATAGACTGCTTCCCAAGGCCAAAATTCCTCAGGGTCATCAGAGCAAAGCGTCGATGATCCTTCCAATGAGGGCCATAATCGGCCAATATTACACCTTAAGCAAAGTTGAGATGTTAGTTGTGGAGATTCTGTTTTGTTCCTGATATAAGCCTTACTTATACTCGATTAAATACTACAACATAATTACCATCCTCAAATTCAACTGATCAGCGACATTCCAAGAACATTGAATCTCCAACAACACAATGGTATTTACTGTTTTATTACTCTGCTTGTCTTCATTTTCAGTGACTTGTTAAATATTTGTTACATTGTTAAGGCCCAGACAACTTCGTTATTGCATCATCTAGCACAGTAGTTCCCACTTCTGGTCTAAGACTTCCCCAAAAAGTAGGCTACACATTTTGGATGTTAAATAACCATTTTAGTTCTATACTAATGAGCTATTGAGTTGAATCAGGTGTGCTTGTTTTTTTTCATTTTCATTCTCATTCCAATAATGCTCACAACTCTTTTTTTTTAGAACAGTAAAAGTCTTTAATACTGTAGTTACAATGATATATTGATTCACATTTACCATAAAACACTGATAAAAGCATATTTACCCCCACTTTATTGGAAATGAAATAGAAATGAAACATTTTTTGTGTTTGACAAATATTGCATTTATTTTTATTTGCATTTTATTTCTGTTGTATCAAAGCAATATCACACTCATTAGACTGTGATTTTATCAGTCAGCTGATATCTAGGACAGCTTGTAGTATGACTTACCTTTATTCTCCGTGAGATGATTGGTCATGCCCTCTTGAGGACGTCCTGAAAAGTCTTGAGCCTTTGTAACCAAAGCTTCCTTGATAACTTCAAAACTATTTAGAAAAACGTATGGTTTTGATCCAGTGTACAGGCTGAAGATTTTCCCATATTGTTCTGCAAACTTTAAATATTAGAAAATTATGTTACAAACAAGAACAACTGAAATGTTTAAGCGTCTGATGAGCAAGAGAAGGCAGTACTTTTTCAAAATCCTTCAAAGGATTGGCCAAATCGATGTGGAGCAGATTCCCAAACAAAGGGAGAGGAGAAGGTCCAGGAGGAAAATTCTTCGGCCTCTGGATCCGGACGAGGAGGAAGACAAAGAAGATGCATGTCCACACAAGAATCAGAAAGCCCAGCATGCTGACTAGATGTCCAGCTGTTGTCCCTTTAGATACAATCAACTCAATCACTAGTACATCGCCTATCTGAACAAATATTATGGCTGTGTTCCAGGAAAGATAAAATGAACCCAAGCAAACAAACACTGCTCAGCATTTTGCATTTCTTTATTCACCTGGATATAAGTTTTTTTTTAACTCTATCTCTTTAATATACAGGAAATCATATATCCAGATTATTATGTTTATGAGCCAAAGGACCAATTACAAAAGCAAATTTTTTTTCTATATCTGCTGATTGAATAAACCTATGCAATTTTGAATTTAATTAGTAAAATCCTTCCTTTATTCACTTTATACCTTTAGTTTTAGATTTTGTCAGTGTGTTGTAGTTAGTGCTGTCTAGTGGAATGTTCATGTTTAATGAAGGCACACTGCTGTTGGAAAGTTTGGGGACAGTATGGTTTTTGTTGTGTAAAATAGGAAATTAATAAGTTTATTCAACATGGATGGATTAAATTGCTCATAAGTGACAGTGAAGAAAATTTGTTGTTCTTTATAACAATGTTCATCAAAAAATCTTGAAAAAAATGGTATCACGGTTTCCACAAAACATTAATCACAAAACATCAATATTAATAACCAGTAATGTTTATTGAGCAGCAAATCAGCATATTATAATTTTTTCTGAAGGATCACGTGACAATAAAGATTTATAGGTATAAATTACATAGTGAAATAATAAAGGTGTCATTGGATGCCCATTTTCCACAAGTTGATATTATTCTTTAGGGTCTTAATGAAAAGTCTATAAAATAGTTTGGATAAAATTTCTCAATGGCAGTGTAAAAAACTTCTTTTTTTTACCCTGTCATAAACAGCTGTTTTCAGAATAAGCTGTTCTGTAGCATTTTCCTTTAAATGTTAATGAGCTCAGCAGACCCCGCCCCTCACTCCCAGTCGCTCTCAGAGACAGAGCCGCATTCATTGTTAAACTTGCTAATTAACACATTATTAGGAAAGGTGATTTTCAATGATCGAATGATTAGCACCAAGATAGACACATGAAGGCAGATCGGGACACATTAAAAAACAAACGTAATTCACTGCGTTCTGCAGCGGCTCAGATGTCAGGAGTAAATGACGACTGCTATTTCCATTATTACATCCAACAACAAAACACCTCAATCGCTTAGGAGACATTCTTGTCTATATCTGCTCCAGCTCTGAAACAATGGCAGACTGATGACAGCTCATTCAGGGCAGGTCTAAGGTCAGAGGGCAGTCCAGTCTGTGCTGAAACACTAGTGTAAATCAAACTATTGTGGGAGGGACCTGTCTGTGTGACATCACAAAGACAGGCATCTGAGATCAGCTCATTTGAGGAAGGGGTAAAGGCCCATTCATACAGAGAATGATAACTATAAAGATAACGGTATTAGCATTCACACCAGCGCATGATATTGTATGTTTATTCAAAGCGCACATGCATCTGCCGCTTTAAATTCTCAAGCTCATTACAGCAGGACTGATTCTGATTGGCTGCCAATGTTTTTATCATTCATCAGAAAACAAATCGTTCTGAAAGTGATTCCAACAATATATCGTTTCTCTGTGCCTTTATCGTTAAAGTTGTGTTGTGGACTAGTTTTTAATATTGAGAATGATTTTTAGAACTATATCTCTATCGTTATCTTTATAGTTATTGTCCTTGGTGTGAAAGGGCCTTAAAGGTTTTAATAGATAAAAAAAAAAAAACCTGGGTGTATTTATTGTATTATGTATTATTTTCACCATTATAGGGTCGTTGTGTACACACACACTGCCAACACACATTTCAGTTCAAACTACTTGTAAAGTGCATGTAGCATCCGATGACCCATTTAAAACATTATTTTAAATTGTTAAAGTATTTCACAATATTACCACATCATTTAAACATAAATCTGTCAGAATCATCAGAATCTAACTGTCTCTCTGCGTCTGATGTGCATTCTGTAGGGTTTGGGGGTGAGGGTGACCCCATACACTGGGGTGTAATCTGGTTCTCCCGCATCATCTGGCCACACAAACTGGAATCGGCGCAGCAGAGTGACCATGATCAGGAAGAGCTCCATACGTGCAAGACCCTCACCGAGACACACACGAGGACCTGTACAAGCCACGTGCATATATGATTTACAAAACACGCTCAAGCTAAACCTACACATGTTTCTGATTCTGAACCGTTACCTGCAGAAAAAGGCAGAAAGGCCTCAGGCTTCTCAAACTGGCCTTGCTCATTCAGGAAGTTGGCTGGGTTGAATTCATGAGGAAACTTCCACTGGCCTTCTTCTTTTAGTACAGAAGTGAGGTTAGGAATAACAAAGGTTCCCTAGAGAAGAAAAAGTCACAACATTATGATTTTAAAAGCGTAAAACTCTCTTTATATGGAGGTTTCCTCACCTTTGGGATGCTGTAGCCCATCAGCTCTGTGTCTTTGGTGGTGCAGTGAAACACACTTAGCGGTACAGTGTTAGCCACTCGCTGAACCTCATGAATCACAGCCAGTGTGTACGGCATATTGTGTCTGTCTTCATACGATGCCTGATCTTTACCCTCCAGAACCTCATCGATCTCTTTTTGACATCTCTCTGGTGAAATAAAAAGTTGTGTTTAAGTTTAAGGATTAAGTTTAATCTTATTAATAGAAATTTTCTGATAAACCAAAACACAGACCTTGAACCTCTGGATGGTTCATGAGATACAGAAAAGCAGTGAGGAGAGTGTTGGACGTGGTATCAGTCCCTGCAAAGTGCAAATCCAGAAGGTACCGGATAAGATAGGCTTCAGAAAATGAGGAACCATCGTTTCTTCTCTGGTGAAGTTAAAATAACCAATGATTAGAGATAAGTACTACCATCTAAATCAATTAAACATACTAGAGAATACTAGAAAAAATACTAAAGATGATTGCCGATAACCGATAAATATTATAAACTTTATATTGTTTTGTTTAAATAAATTAAAAATAAAAACAATCATTTTAAACACTACAATTAAATTTAGACATTGCAACATTATAATGTACAATATTTGTTTTTAAATTGGCTGAAGATTACATTTAAAAGTTTAACAATAATTCAATTTATTTAATTGTATTATTAGCATTTAAACCGATCATTTATTTTCATTTTATGACTGGTAACCAATAAATAGTGAATATTAAAATTCTATTCTGTTTTTTTTTTTCAAATAAATTACAAATACTACAAACAACTAATACTGATAAATTAAGAAAATCTCTAATATACACGACAACTGATATCATAACAATATAGTGCATTCCTAAAAAATACCATCACAGATGCACACACACACACACCTTATCAAGCTCATCCAAATAACAGTCAATGAAGTCTCTTGGCTCTCCTGGGACTCTTGTATTTTTGTGCTCATTGATCAGTTGTGCGATCATTTCTCTGGCCTTGGTGGCATTTGTGAAGGCCTTCTTGAAGGGCAAAGGCAGACATCTCACCATAGGAAATGTATCGTATATCTGCAAAACAAAATGTGTATATATATATATATATATATATATATATATATATATATATATATATATATATATATAGGGAATTTCCATAACCCTAACTATAAAATAAAATCTAAAGTGCTTTCAGACTTATGCAGTTCTCTATATATGTCTACATAATATGTTTTTTTAATAGCTTTGAATATAATCATTTAAAAGACAAACTGATAAAATGTCTCACCATGGCCCATGGCCCATTGGCAAACTTTGCATTCTCTGTATAGAGCTGAATGAAAAGCTTGAGGAATTCATCCTCATAATCATAACGAGACCCAAACAAAACAATGCAGATTACATTTGACGCAGCATTGTGGAACATAGTCTGAGGGTCAAAGGAGCTTCCTGCACAGACAAAATGTACATTGATCTGAATCTCAAGTCAAAATCTACATTTTTGAGTGAACAGGTATGTAACAAAAATAAGCACATTATTACCAACTCTTTTTTCCAGTTTGGCAATAATGTGAGAAACCTCTCCCAGAATTCTCTCCTCCATTGACTGCTTCCCCAGGCCAAAGTTCCTCAGGGTCATCAGAGCAAAGCGTCTGTGTTCTTTCCAACTGGGGCCATAGTCAGACAAAATGACACCTGCAAAAATCTGTAAATGTCATTTATTGGCCTTAATTATACTAAGTGTAATATCGGACAAGGCAGAAAATTGCTCTTTGGACTACAGAAAAGAGACAGAGTGAACAAGTTTACAAGGATATTGATTAACTGTAGTCTGTACAGAGGTACAAGAGTGAAGGTTCGTTTGCAAGTTAATTTACCGCCTTCTTTTGTAACATGGTTGACCATGAGATCCTGCGGTCGTCCTGCAAAGTCCACAGCCTTAGTAAGAAGAGCTTCCTTCAAAACCTCAAAACCATTAAGAACCACCCAAGGTTTAGTTCCCAGGTACAAGCTGTAAACTTTCCCATAGCGATCTGCAAGCTAAAATGCTTATCATTAAAACATTAGACTGCTTGCAGTTCAAAACATCACCATATTTTTCAATGCAATAAGCATTTTTGGAATATTGCAAGGATATTCTTCGTCTTTTTTTTTTCAAGATTTAACATTAGCTATCGATAAAGTGTTTAAAGAATGCAATACTGTACCCTCTCAAAGTCGTTCAAAGGATTGTTGATGTTTAGCTCCAACAAATTCCCGAATAATGGCAGGGGACGAGGTCCTGGAGGGAAGTTCTTAGGCCTCTGGATCTGGATGAAGAGGAACAGGAGGAAGATGCACATCCACACCAGTATCAGAAAGCCCAGCATACTGACTGATGTAGCTCGGTAAAGTTGGCAAGATATTAACAGATTCGACTTTTCCGGATCAATAAATCATGAGCAAAAAGTGTTTTTTTTTTTTTTTACTTTACAGTTCGCAGTGATGTAGAAAAAAAGCAACAAGCTACCTTTCCTCTGCTCTTTAAAAAATACACAGATCTCAGTGAGCTGGCTTCTGACAGTCAAGTCCGAAGGGACCGTGTGCAAAGTGCGAAACCCGAAAAATATTACTAATAAAATACTCAATTACTTCACATTAACACGCTGTAGTGTCATCAAATGATTATTTAAAATGAAAATATTATTGCCTTCATTGTTATAGGACAAAATTTATATAAAAACCATAACAATTATGCAAAAGCAACTGATTCAGCAGGAGAGCAGTGATTTGTTACAGAAAAGTTATTAATGATTTTTAATAATAAAAAGATCATAAAAGTATGCCATAACGATATCTTTATGAATACGTTTTGTAGTACAGCAGGCAGAAGAGCAGTGATGTTTGAACTGAATTTGGTGAAGGTACAGTGTGTTACATTTGACTCTTCTATGAACTGTAATCTTTAGTTCTTTCCATAGATTATTCTATTTTGCACTTTGCAGACGGTCCCTTTAGTTATTTTCCTCAGACACCGGCGCATTGAAATCCGTGTATTTTGTACAGAGCGGAGTAAAGGTTGCTTTGAGGAAAACACGCTTGTAGTTCGTTTTCTAGATCACTACGAAAGAAATGAGTAGTCAATTGTATATTAAAAAAACTTTTTGCTCGTGATTTATTGATCCGGAAAAGTCAAATCTGTGAATATCTTGCCAACTTTACTGAACTATAAAGTTCAGCTGTAAACTATCTATCTATCTATCTATCTATCTATCTGCAATTTGACTATGCAACAGGTAAAATAAATATTGAACATGTCACAATTTTTCTCAGTAAATATATTTAAAAAGGTGATGTGGACATTAGTTTTTCTTTGTATGAATGGATTACTTTGGTTGTTACCAACATCTGGTGAAAATTTAAAGAAGTTAAAAAATTAAGTTCTGTGTAATAAAGTGGAATGACCCAGGGGAAAAAGTATTGAACACATAAAGAAAGGGAGGAGCAAAAAAGCATGGAAAGCCAAGACACCAGCAGACATATCTCAGTGATTAAAACTCAGTCCTGCCCCTTGTCAGTGGAAATTAATATTAGTTTGTTCACTCCCAACTGACGGCCTATACAAAGATGTCTCATTACCAACGTGTCACACAGGAAACATTTCATGATGGGTAAAAGCAAAGAGCTCTCTTTTAAGACCTTCACAACTTTATTGTTGCAAAACATACTGATGGCATTGGTTACAGAGGGATTTCTATACTTCTGAATGTTCCAGTGAGCATTTTTGGGGCCATAATCCAGAAGTGGAAAGAACATAATTTCACCATAAACACGCAACGACCAAGTGCTCCTCACAAGATTTCTGACCGAGCAGTGAAAATAATAATCAGAAGAGTTTTCTAAGAGCCAAGAACCACTTGTGGAGAGCTTCAGAAAGACCTGGAATCAGCAGGTACAATAGTTTCAAAGAAAACTATAAGTAATGGACTCGACCGCCGTGGCCTGTATACACGCTCACCATGCAAGGCTCTACTGCTGAAGAAAAAGCATGTTGAAGCTTCTTTAAAGTTTGCTGCACAACATTTAGACAAGCCTGTGAAATACTGGGAGAATTGAGTCTGGTCCGATGAGACCAAAATTTAACTCTTTGGATGCCATAATACAAACCATGTTTGGAGGTCAAACGGCACCCAACATCACCTCAAAAACATAATTGTAGCACTGGCAAAATTCATATAATTGAAGGAACGATGATGAAGATGAAATAAGGGTGGACATTTCAGCATTATCCCAAACACACAAGAAAATTCATTGGTTTCAGAGAAAGAAAGTAAAGCTGCTTAAATCCAATAGAAAATCTATGGAAAGAACTAAAGATTTAGTTCATAGAAGAGGCAAATGGAATCTTCAAGATTTTATGACTGTTTGTGTCAGGGTTTTGCACTGACACTTTGTCTTATGTTTTTGTTTCTTTAGTCTAGTGTCAGCACATGGCCTTGTTAGTTCTCGGCCATGCGCTCCTTTAGCCCCTCCTCATTTCCTCTTTACCACACCGTCGTTAGCCTAGTTGGTCTAATTGTGCTCACCTGTCCCTCACGTATTTTCCTCCCTATTTATAGTGCACCTTACCCTTTTGCGTTTGCTGGTCTGTGGTCATTCTCATCCTCTCTGTCTATGGATGTGACTGAATAGTCTTGATTCTTGGTTTTGTTTGATTTCTCGAAGTTGGTTAAATTGGTAATTTTCTTATTTTGTTACTTAACCTTTTATTAATTCATTGGTTCATATTTTTCTTGAGTTTAATTAGTTTTTTTGTGGAGCTTTGTCCTGTCTTGTGTTCAAGTTCCTGACCTGTCCCTGTGTGTCCTGCCCTGATTCTACCTGCCTGGCACTTGGCCTGTTTCATAGCTGGTGGTCAACAAGTGTCTAAGCTCTGCTCTATGGTGACTTGTGTGGTCTTCTCCATCAGCCTGGTCTTGCTGCCCCCTCTGTTGCCAAAGTATTCGGCCAGTTATTTCCTGAAGCTTTCCCAGTGGTCTTCCCTAGCTGTTCCTGTTTACTGTGTAAATCTTTTTTTTTTTTTTGTGCACTTCACTACCTCTTGTATCAGTCTATCACACTGCAATAGGGTCTTCCTTCCTAGATCCCTGACCAATTGTGGAAGAATTTGCCAAAATCACCCCTGAGAAATGCATACGACTAGTTTCTCCATACAGGAAGCGTCTTGGAGCTGTCATTAAACAAAAAAAGCTTTTGTGCAACGTATTCAATACACGTCAGTAAGCGTGTCCAATACTTCCCTTGGTCATTTACACAACTTAATTTCTGAATTTATTTGTATTGTTTATGTATGAATTACTTGGGTTGTTAAGGACATCTGGTGAAAATTCCTTGTCAACATCACCTTTATAAATATTAAATTATGTAATATTATATATTGGGGGTTCGATTCCCAGGGAAAACATGATAGGAGAAAATTTTTAGCCTGGATGCAATCAATATACATCGCTTTGGATAAAATCGTCAGCTAAATGCATTAATTTAATACATAAACATTACATATATTATAACGGTGATGTGTTTGATACTTATTTTATCCACTGTATATTAAAACATCTAAGTCAGGAAGTTTAAAATGGTTAACCAATATAGATTATTACAATATTAATTTTATTACAATAAAATTATTTGAAAATGAATACAAAAGTGAAATAATGCAAAGAAAACAAAACTAGTGGTACCTTACTCATGCTTTGAAAGGGTTAACTGATTCAAATACATCAAGCGCTGGAAGAAAAAAACGCTATCGGTGGCTGCAGTAGTTCAACGCGCCGTTCTGTCGCCCTCTAGAGACCGCTCGACAGAATGCAGGAGCTTCCATTTTTATCAGGTCATCCATGATGCACCGCGCCTTCAACGGCTTCAGTCATTCAAGCGGCTTTGGCTTAGCTCTGGTGTACAGGAGAGCGTCTGTTCTGTTAGGCCATCTGGGTTCGGGTAACCAGTGTCCTGAACCGGACCGGTCCCTGAACGGGGGTCTTTACTCTGTCGTTTCGAGCTGAACTTCCCCGTCATGCTTCAGGAATCACCGGCCGTTGACGGGAAGCGAGCGTTTGGGCGGCAGAAGTGGTGCTGTCAGCGATAGAACAGCAGAAAGCGTTAAATACACAGACATAACCCGACCGGAAAGAGAACGGTGGGAATTTAAGAATACTTTAAAAGCAATTTGATGGATTTAGAGACCGGGAGAAACGAACTGGGAGCCATGGGAGAGTCGCTGCAGCCGCAGACCCCCAGTCGCCACGAGAAAAGTCTGGGACTGCTCACGACTAAATTTGTGACTCTGCTGCAGGAAGCGAAGGACGGAGTGCTGGATCTCAAAGCTGTAAGCACGACACGAACTCAGTCATTTCAGCAGCTTCATCTTCTGCTATATGCTTTCAGTATCGAGGCGCGCAGCGCCTTCTGATATTCATCGTTTTTAATGTTTCCGTGCAAACCAGATGCAGCTTTTAGGTCGCTATAGACAGCATCACATAAAAAGTTGGCTCTGGTAGGGAGAGAGGGGTCGTGTGCACCACAACGCCCTCTCTCTAATCAGGCTCGACTCATTTAACTAGTCTTCAGCTAAACCAGGCGAGCCAGCGAATCCAGGTTTACAAATGTTATGTCACTCCAGTCGGCAAAGCAAAACTGTTCCGGGGGTTTGTTGTTGGTGTCCCGGTAGGGTTTTTACTAGCCAAAATCCCATCCGGACTGAAAACTCAAACAAAGCCTTCAAAACAGCCGCTGGGTGCTCTGGAAGTTTTGGGATAGTTTTGGGCCTGCGCGACCCCAGGGATGCGTTTCTTTCAATCTATTGGGGGTTTGAAACGGCGATTACACCTCTAAAATGTGTTGTTAAAAGTGTACTTTAGTGATTCGAGGTGATCCTAGGATTGTAAGTATGAAGTAACGTTAGTTGTTTTGAAATGCGAAGCTTGATTGCATCAAGTTGCCTGCTTGTCAACTTCTGGCTGGTTTTGTCCTTTTTATAAAGCCTGCAAATCTTAAAGAGACGGTTCTCTGAAAGAATGAAAACTCTTATTATTTACTCGCTCATTTTGTTTCAAGTCCATATGACTTGGTTTCTTCAGTGGGAAAATAGGAAGATGTTACGTCTTGAATGACAGCCTCAGTCACCATTCACTTTAACTGCGCGACCCAGGGATGCGTTTCTTTCAATCTATTGGGGTTTGAACGCGATTAAGTTACACCTCTAAAATGTGTTAAAAGTGTACTTTAGTGATTCGAGTGATCTAGGATTGTACGTATGAAGTAACGTTAGTTGTTTTGAAATGCGAAGCTTGATTGCATCAAGTTGCCTGCTTGTCAACTTCTGGGCTGGTTTGTCCTTTTTATAAAGCCTGCAAGTCTTAAAGAGACAGTTCTCTGAAAGAATGAAAACTCTTATTATTTACTCGCTCATTTTGTTCAAGTCCATATGACTTGGTTTCTTCAGTGGGAAAATAGGAAGATGTTACGTCTTGAATGACAGCCTCAGTCACCATTCACTTTAATTGCTTGGAATAAAGATTAAGTGCAAGTGAGTGGTGACCAACGGTGTCTGTCTCTCACGTTGTGCATAATATTAGTAGAGTAAAAAAAAGTGAGTATTTTATTGAACTGTTGATTTAATGGCTTGTTACGTGAAATATTGGCAACTGTGCAAAACACCTGTGTTTGTGTGTTGTGTAGTTAGTCAGTTTACAGGTAATGAGAAGAATCAATAATCTGGTTTGTGTTCATGTGATTTAGGCTGCAGATACTTTGGCTGTAAGGCAGAAACGGGCGCATCTATGATATCACCAATGTTTTGGAAGGCATCGGACTCATCGAGAAGAAATCCAAGAACAGCATCCAGTGGAAGTAAGGCAGACTTGCAGATGCTTTCTGATGACTCTAATGTCAAAACTTACTCCTTATGCGTATATTGTTGGTTACTGCGCTATCAAAGTATTTGGTATGTCACTTTTATTTTACTGACCTGATAGGTTCAAAGAGCCTCAGACATCTTCTATTTAGCAGAGGCATATTAAAGTGACACTAAAGATTTTGTAATGTTATTAAATTTTTGATTAAAAATAAATGCTGTTCTTCTGAACTTTGTCAAAAGAAGAGTCTTGGAAAAAAGTTACCAGTTTTGTCAAAAATGCGAAGCAGCACAACTGTTTTCAATATTGAAGATTATAAGAAATGCAGCAAAGCAGCATATTACAGTGATTTCTGAAGGATCTGACACTGAAGACTGGAGTAACAATGCTGAATAGAAAAAAATATTTTAAATTCTAACACTATTTCATAATATTAGTGTTTTACTGTATTTTTGAACTAAGAAATGCAGTCTTGATTAACACTTTACCAACAACAAAAATGTGTACTGTATACTACTGTATTTATTGTAATTAAAAATTACACACATTAAGCTGCAGCTGTTTATATTTTAGAGAGGTTTCTGTTTGAATGTCGATTAATTCACTTGATCTAAACGTCTGTTTCTATTTTTGTTCATGTGTAGGGGGGTTGGCCCGGGTTGCAACACGCGTGAAATTGCAGACAAGCTGATAGACCTCAAGTTGGAATTGGAGGATCTTGACAGGAGGGAACATGAACTGGACCAGCAGAGAGTTTGGGTTCAGCAGAGCATCAAGAACGTGACAGACGACTCGCTAAATAGCCCATATCCTTCTAGCTGCATCTTTAGGATTCATCTTAGGATTCCTCTTTGTGACAACAGTCTATCACTTAAACGATAGGTTCACTTCCAGAATAAACATTTCCTGATAATTTACTTACTCCCATGCCATCCAAGATGTTCATGTCTTTCTTTCCTCGGTCGCAAATAATTTCTTTTTTAATATATTTTAAATATGGGGTGGTGATTGCGCAGTGGATAAGACAAATGCACTTGGTGTGAGAGACCCAGGTTCGACCTGGGTTCGAATCCACTGTGAGACACCAATGTGTCCCTGAGCAAGACACTTAACCCCTAGTTGCTCCAGAGGCGTGCGACATATATAGCAATTGTAAGTCGCTTTGGATAAAACCGTCAGCTAAATGAATAAATGTAAAATGTATAAAATTAATTTCTTTGCAACTGAAGAAAGACATTATATGAATATCTTTGGATGACATGGGGGTGAGAAAATTATCAGGACATTTTTATTCAGGACGTGAACTTACCCTTTAACTCTAGGTTGTTTTAGCTCAAGGTGCTCTTATGATACTTTAAATTGATCCTCAAAATGAAGTTTGTATTTGAAAGCTTATGTTTGCTGTATGTCTTTAACTTGACACACTCTGGCATTTGTAACGCATCAAGACCTCTGCAACTGCTTCAAAGGTTGGTTTTTCCCATCAGACACCCACCAAAACACCAGTGTTACTGCATTAACAAAAATGACCAGCTGCAAATGACTACTTGCTTTAATGTTTCCTTATTAACCTTCACTGTATATGCTTGTCTGCCACTAGGTGACACTCTTCTAGCAATCAAAGCTCCTTCAGGAACACAGCTGGAGGTTCCTGTGCCTGAATCTGTAAGTCCTGCTTGTATGTACATTAAAAAGTAATGTGGAAAGTTTATATACAAATAAGTACACTTCTTTATTATTATTGTCATTTTTTTTGTAGCATGTTAATGGACAAAAGAAATACCAGATTCACCTGAAGAGCTCTGCAGGCCCCATCGAGGTCCTGCTGGTGAATAAGGACCCCTCTAGTTCTTCTCCAGTGGTGCTGCCCGTGCCCCCACCTGACGACATGCTTCAGAGCCTTTCCATCCCATCTTCAACTACCTCTGCTGCTGCTGCCGCCCCAACCAAAGCAGCAGCCAACAGTACGCCATCCTCCACCTCCACCGGCCAGAGTCCCAGCTCCATCACCACTGCCGTCACCACCGTCCCTCCAAAAACAACCACTGCCTCTGCTGCTGGGGCAGCTACAGGTCGGATGATGCCCAATATTTTAATGAATTATTGTGTTTGAAAATTCTCTGTTGTCTTATAATACTATGATTTACACCATAGCAAAACTGGTTATGTAATGTTATATATTGTTATCATTATATATATTACCAATTGTATATTTTTAAAGTTTATGCTCACCAAGGCTGCATTTATTTAATCAAAAATATTGTACAAACTGTAATGTTGTAAAACGTTACAGATAAAATAAGTTTTCTGTTTGAATAATATTTCAAATGTAATTTGTTCCTTGGACGCAGAGCTGAATTTTTTACATAATTACTCCAGTCTTCAGTGTCACATGATCCTTCAGAAGTCCTTCTAATATGCTGATTTACTGCTCAAGAAACATTTATCAGTGTTGAAAACAGTTGTGCGGCTTAATTTTTGTGTGTAAATGGTGAAATAAGATAACATTTTTATACGCACACATTAAATTGATCAAAGATGTTTCTGTTACAAAAGATTTTAATTTGAAATAAAGGTGGTTTATGAATTTTTACTGATCAGAAAGTCCCGAAAGATAACTTTTCTCAACATGATGATGATAAGAACAATTACCAATAGTTAAGCACCATTATTAATTAATGATAACTGAGCAAATCAGAATATTAGAATGATTTCTGAAGGATCAAGGACTGGCATTATTCAGTTTTAACATCACAGGAATAAGTTGCATTTAAAATATATGAAAATTACAAATGACAATATTGTAATATTTTACTGTATTAAAAAAAAGCAACAAAGAGGCATCTTTCAAAAACTTTTAAAAAATCCAAATTATTCTAAACCTTTGACCAGTAGTGTATATTAAGTATTGTATATTAAGTAATTACATAACATGTATTATCATTATGAAACTATCGAATTATATAAAATGAAATATATAATTTCTCACACTGTACTGTTGTTGTTGTTTTTATTAGACATTTCAAGCACCTCCACTTCAGATGCAACAGCCAATGCGTCGTCAACAGACACGCAGCAGCTTCAGTCTTCTGCGTCATTGGACAGCAGCTCTTCACTTCCTGATTCCTCAACCATTTTTGAACCAATCAAAACAGACCCTTCAGATTGTAAGTGCTTATGACTTTGAAAATGAACATGATTCTGTCATTAATCTTCATTTAAAGAAGTTTCTGGTTCGAAATGTTGGCTGTCGAGTCATAAAAAAGATTAAAGAACATTCCTTTTAAGGCTTGTTAGGTTTAGAATCATTTGAAACAAATTGGCTTGAACAACTCTGACTTGGTTTTCTCTTTGTTGTTTTCTCAGTGCTGGATCTCCCCAAAGAACTCGCCGAAATGTTTGACCCTAAAGGTGAGGATGCTGCTCCTTCCTGATGCTTATCTATTGCTGCTGTGCTTAACTCCACCAGAGAATCTGTGATTTTATATAGCACAAAGAAGAATCGTTTTCATCTTTGTCATAGTTCCTTCTTTCTCCATACAGAAATGATGAGTACAGATTTGCTTGAGGAGCTGATGTCATCAGAAGGTAAAGGCGATCATGACTCAGGCCACCTGTATATAGTGTATTACTAAACCTCAAATGGAAATTTGAATGTGTTTTCTGTATATAACAAATCCACTGTTCATGTATTATATGATGTTTATAAAATCAATAAAAGTACTGAAATTTGATCCATTTTAGATGCTAAATGCTCAAACGACATGGCTACAGTATCACTCTTCTTCTCTCTTTCTCTTTCATAGTTTTCTCTCCGCTCCTCCGTCTGTCCCCGCCTCCGGGTGACCATGACTACATCTATAACCTGGATGAGACGGAGGGCCTTTGTGACCTCTTTGACGTTCCCATTGCCAACCTTTGACCTCCAAACACACCGTACAATGAGAGTAGTGTACTTAAAAGGACTTTCTTTTTTATGAACCTTTTTGAAAGGAGAAAAAAAAAGAAAGTGTGGCTCTGTGTCAGATCCATATGTATGATAAGCTGATTCTGTGTATATAACGCTTTTTTTATACATGTATATTTACGACTTCCCTTGCTAAATTCAACTAATGAATCTGATGATGACATCAGATAATCCATACCAACCATTTGTGTTCATAAGTCCCAAACAAATTGTGTTTTTAATACTTTTATATAGACATCAAGGGAATCCCATGACTAAATTCACCAGCAGAGGTTAATGGTTCTTATTAAATGGTCTTCCTCTTCTAAAGTAGCACCTTCCCCTCCCTCTCGTTCAGCGTATTTACTGATCTGGACACAACTATTATATAGATTGATAATGAAACAGTGTATTACTTGTGTGATTATGCTTTTTAAGAAAGCATGCCTCTGCATACATTTTGAAGCGATTCTGCCAGTATGTATCTTGCAGCTCTCAATAAAACAGTGCGGAAGTAATTAGAAAATCATAACGTAGTGGGGAAGATTGCATTGCAGTATAGCGTGTAAAGTGTGGAATTGATACAGTTTGGTGCTACATGGTGAAATCTATTTTTCATAGCGTCAAATCTCAGAAAAGTGGAAGGAGCATACTTTAAGTGTTGGATGAACAATTCCTGCTTTGTCTGTTCCAGCTGTGCTTTGTTAATACTAGGTGTCTCACTCGCAAAATGACGAAAGATCATTTTCATCACCGAATTAAACGAAATTGAAAGGTAATTGCAACTTATTGATTCAGAGGGGAAAAAAATTAAATGGAATCAAAAAATCAGAAGTTGCAATTATCTTTTTCTGTTTGAAACTTTAAAAAAAACCTCGCAGAATTCTGAGAGAACAGTTTGAATTGACTGAATATGATTTCAGTCCATAAAGTGCATCTGTTCTTATCCCATTTATATATATGTATAGATACTTTTGAAAATAAATGATGTCTTCATTATGTCTGTATATGAGAAACTGTCTAAAGAAGGATGTGTGTTTGGGGGGCGGAGGAAGTAAAGTCACAATATGAAAAGAAATGGAGCATCAATGTGCTGTGTATTGAACGCTGTCCAAACAGAATGTCATTATATGTGGGCTACTGTGTCTGGACTGATGGTTGGCCCCACTAAAATAGTTTCTTGTTTTCCTAATGTTCCTATCAGCTAAATACTATTTTTATGCTTGTACACCGTAAGCATTTGCCATTTATTTTTGTACTCAATAGATCGCCAACTGCTCTGGTTTTCATTAGATCCTCTGTCTAGCTTATCTTCACATTGCACTTTAAAACAGTTGATCACGCAGGTAACTTCCAGCCCTATGCATTGATTGGGTTGGCTGAGTCAGTTTTACAGTATCCAGGGAATTCAAGCAGTTTTCATAACTTCACAGTGTCATTGCAAAATACCAGAATTGTTGTTCTTTATCATCCCCATGAAATAAAGAATGTTTTTGTATTTGTGATGCTCTTGAATATATCTTTGTTCGATTTTAAGACATTTCTTCCTACTTTTCTTCCTTTTTTTTCCAGCTAATTCCTTAGGAGTATGTCATCATACTGCTGGTGCTTGAGTCATATCCTGCAGATCCAGGCATTTCTGTTCAGGTTTCACTTGAATAGGTCTATTGTAGTGTAGTGGTTTAAAATTTGGCTTGGTAATATAGTTTTGAGTGTTTGAACCCCTCAAGAATTTATCCAAAATATTACTACTCCGTTTTAAGGCACCAATCCTGGGTTTTTAGTTGTAACTTACTTAAATGTAGTCAATTAAATGTAAATAAGTAACATTGTTAAGCTATTATATAAGGAAGTCAAAGAAGTATTTTATCTTTTTGTATGGAGTCACACCAACATATATTGCATTAATTATAGCAGAATTGTTTGGTTGTTTGTGTCAGGATAATTCTTTATATACAACAACAAATATACTGTTGTACTTAAATACCACAAAAAAGTGTGTTTTGTTTTACATTTTAAAGAACAATTGAAGATACTATATTAATAGTATGAACTGGTGATGAAAAAATTTATAAAATTGTATTAATTAGGTTTTTTATGTTTTTCAGAACTTAGAGGGTCAACAAACAATTTAACATTTATTAAATGCTGTTGTGTAGGATAATAATCCATCAGAACACACTGATGCAAAAAGCTGGATAGCTTACAATAATAATAAAAAAATGTATTTCTTATTATTGTATTATTAGTAGTATATAGGTTGTTTGTGAATAATGAAGTGGTCATAAAATATGTAAATTAGCAGATTAAGATGTTCCCATGTATGTATTTATGGACAATATAGTCTATAGGGCGTATCACGTCTAACTTGCACTGTAAACTGCTGCGTTGATTGTAAATAAAGCGTTTAGTTTTGTAGAGTTACGTTTACTGTAAAGTTTGGGGTCTCCCCTCTTGTTCCCTCAAAAAAGAAAAAAGAAATCCCATAAACTTTTGGAGAGTCGGGTCTCCGCTCCCTCCTCCAGGGGGCGGGAGGGACATTATTCAACCCGGAACTGTGAATGTGATCAATTATTAGAACTCTCCGAGAACTTTGAACGCAATGTAACAGCCCACCGTTCGAAAAGAATCAAATCACTGTCGCCGTCTCGCGCGAACAAAGCGCGAATGTTTATCCGCTCCGCGATCTCGCAGAGTCTGATTTTTCCCTGCTCTCCAACAGGTAAGACGAAAGAAAAGAACTTTTGTTCGAAACACTTAGGCTGCTACTTCTCTCGAACGCTAGACAAGTCAAAACAGATTTAAACGTGTAAATATTCAAACGTTTTGCATTGGATACTCATTTAACTATTGTTATGAATATAACGACGAAGTTTCAAACGCAAATTTGTTTCGGTTGGTACTTGAAGGCTTTAAAACACAGCGTTCCATATCGTTTAAATCTAAATGTTTTGTTGGGTTTATATACAAATAGTTTTTAATCGAATAAAACGGTTTCCCTATAAATCTTTTGTACTTAACGTCAATTATTAGCGGATGAAATGAATAGCTACGTTCATGTAATATTCTGACATGTGACTTAACGTTATAGTCTTTCTAGCAGTTTTGGTTTTGCCAAAAGAGGATTTGATTGAAAAAATCCAATGAAACTTTGCAGGAAAAGTGTGTGATGTCTGCTTTGGAGGTTGTTGGTCTGTCAGAGGCTGGCAGGGATGAAATTCCAGTCAGCCTGATTTCTTCCATTCACTCCCACTGGATATATCAGACCTGCACAGGGTTCAAAGGGCAAGAATCAGTCGGGAATGCTGTCAGTGGACCCTGAAGTAGTCAGTGTTTCATGTTCTTGTTGTAGCCATTTCTCAACCCCAAAAACTGGCAGAAGGGCCGTCACGACTTCTCTCTGTGCTTGCTGAGGCATGCTGGGAATGGAGTCTGGGAAACACAAACATTCAGTCTGTGTCAGCAACTCTTACCAAAAGCCTTAGACAGTAGGCCGTGTCCTAGCTTGAAAAAGCTCATTAATATGAGGAGGTTTTCAATCATGTGGTTTAGATTAGTTAACTTTTTGTGAATAATATGTATAAATCCCAGAGATGTGATAGAAGTTTTAACTGAAATGTTGTTTTGGGCCTATTAGTGTATTTTATTGTCCAAGTTCACTCAAAAACAGCTTTCCCTCTTCCATTGAGAAGTCTTCTGAGGACACATATGGAAGTACTTGAGTCTGTTTAACAATTCGGCAGAGGTTCCTTAATAAAAGAGCCGTGTTCTTATGCCTATAGTAGTAGTTTCAGCCTCAGACGGCACACTCATGGTCCGCCACAATCTGTTTGGAGACTGTTTAATGCATATTGGGTGCAAAAATAAGAAAAGATGACTGAAATCACACGGTTCTTTCTTATTGGCTGGCATTAAAGGAGTATTTCTCGATAAAATGAAAATACTGTTATCATTTACTGTCCCTCATGTTGTTCCAAATCTGGGCTTTTTTTGTCTGGGCTGTTCCTTTAAGTTAAGTTAAATGCTTACAAATGCACCGAACCGCTACTATGAACTTTTGAGGAAGAATAATTTGTAAGGTTTTTATTGACGTCAAATCCTTGAATGATAATGAGAGTAGTGGCAAGTTTGATATTTTTGATCATCACTGCACTTCCTGTATGATTTTTTTTATACTACTACTAATAATAAAACTGTACTTTTTTGTGATCAGTAGAAGATAGAAATTCATACAGGCTTGGAATGACATGGGGGTAAATAATGACTTTTTTTTTTAAATAACTTGAACATTCTTTTTGACTTTTCACTATAGAACGGGTGTAAAAGAAACTTAGGTTGTTCTAGACTTAGACTAGTCTTAAAGGGATACTTCACCCAAAAATGAAAATTCTATCACCCTCAAGTTATTCCAAACCTGAATGAGTTAGTTTCTTCCTCTGAAGACAAAAGATGATACTTTGAAGATTGCGGGTATTAACTGTATGGTTGATGGTCCCCATTGACTTCCATAGAATGGAAAAAATACTATGGCAGTCAATGGAGACCAGCAACACTTTGTGTAAATGATGACAGATTTTTTATCTTTGTTTGAATGATCCCTTTAAGGCTGATAGTCACAAGTGTAGGAAGCAAGTGAAAAACGAGAGCACTTGTTACACCATTGATCCCAGTATGCCGACATATTGTAACATATAGCACAACCTGAGAGAGACACAAGTTCTCTTTTAAAAGAGGAAGACGGTAAATGCAGTCAGCTTGAAAATAGAATTAGTGACACATTTAACATCCTAGCTCTTGTCCACCGGCTTCACCTCAGTGGCTTTTCTGTATGTTTTGAAATATGTCAGTATTTGTGTTTGGTTGCCATGTTTCATACACTTTGAAATGAATGGTATGTAACATTAAATCATGCATAGTATGCATTTATAGTCATTCTTTAAATACTTGTAGTTTTTATTTCCTGACCCCCCTCCCCTCCCCCACTCTCTTTCAAGGTTGTAGACATTAATTTCTCAACATGCCACAACAAAAGGATATAGTAAAGATCGCCATTCAGATGCCGGGCGCATACCCGCAGCTCATTCAGCTAGACCAGGTGAGTCGTTGTGTACTTCCTGTCATAAAGAGGATGTTGACCAGTGTGTATGCAACAGAGCGAAACTTGTTGGCAATCAGCATTTGAGGAATAAAAACACTGTTTATTCAGTATCATACTGAAGTTCACAGATACATTACATATGATGAGGAAGTAGTGTCTGAATACTGTAGGTTTGAGTTAAGAGAAACCGTGATTATGCATTCTTGCTTACAAGTACAAAATATGTAGAAAGTATAAATAGTACGTTTACGTTTTGGAATAACATTTACTGCGGAATTAAAATCAGAGATGATACATTTATTTAGAAGAACAATCTAGTGATCATTTCATTTGATTTTCTGTTTTATCAGAATTATAACACAGTATTCTCACTTATTACTCCCTTAACAACCAGTTCTCAGTTATGAATACTAAATGAAATTATACACTAAACATAGATATTCTAAAGAAATTTATACATATATCTTTTAAAAAAGCATTACTATGTTCTGAAGGAATCTTATATTTATGCTATAAATAAATTTCTGAAATAAAATAAATGTAATGGATAATAATATATGTGATATAATGTATTTTTTATTTTATTTATAATTTATGCTCTTTAACTCCAGCAGTTGATTTTTAGTGAAGTGAGACCAGATTTACTTTTATATTTTAGTTTTTCTGACAAATTTAATAAAAAAAAAAGTGTATTAATTATTATTATTTTATTATATCTTTATTATTTATATCTATATTTGGTGTTTTTAATCTTTATTATGATAGGACAGATAAGATATGACAGGAAGCAAAGTGGGAGGGAGAGAGGGGGCGGCGGGGTCGAGAAAGGTCTTCAAATTGGGATTTGAACTCGGGACACCCATAGTGCAAAGACACTGACTTATTTCATTTTTATTTCTTGTTTATTATAGTTTATTTATTTATTAATTCTTTCTATTTTTCTCATGTTTCTTGCATAAATATAGCAAGGTAATTTTTATTTGCATTTTATTTTTAAATGGTCTTGGCAGAATTTTGTCAGCTCAGTCACTCAAATTTTAAGACAATTAATAAAGTTTTTGGTATTTAAAATTTTGTCCGTATAATTAAAGACTCAAATCATAAGCAATTAGTTAATTCTCAGTTATTTTGAATGCGCTCATATTGGCGTCTGCCCAATTGAAACAATAGGATGGACAAATGCTGAGCGTATTCACTGTCTTCAGAGGCTTTGAGCCCATTGTTTGGGACGTTTTAACAGAATGTGTAATTGTCTTAAAGAACAGCAATTGTCAGATATGCTCTCCTTTGGGTTTTCAAAACCATGAGATAACTGGGCTGAAATATGAATGAACTTGTTTGCTACTTAAGGATTAGAGAGAAAGAACCTCAAACCCCCGATGACCTTTCCTTCTGCACTTCCTCGCCATCCCAAATGCTTCCGCCCGCTGCCAGGCCTTTGCACCACAAATTATAGGCCACTGATTTGTCTACCGCGGAACACCAAAATTTCTGATTGGTGAGCCACAGGAGCTGCCACAAATTATGCAATATTTCAGATGTTGACTTGGGAGAAGCTTTTTCCTTCCTGTTTTGTCACTTGTCTTGTTTTGTTTTGGTTGAAATGCTTCAAGATAAATGAGTGAGCGTACACATCTTAATCATTATTTTGAAACGTGTAATTTGAATGAATAATTGAGTTAATATGAAATATATGAATAATACATTAATATCAATAGGATTTGGGAAGCCACGCCGCACATGACATTTTACAGCTTGAATTAAGAGTTATAAGAAACTTATTGACCCACACATCATCAGCCCAATGTCTTTTCCTGTTTTATGTAATTTGTATAATCATTTTAATAAAAAGTGAAATGGTTTTGTTAAAATATTAGTATTCCCTTTTTGTGAAATAATAATAAACTAATGTGCTAAAACAACTTAATAGGATTTTGTTTTCAGGGATTTCATTTTAATATGTTTTATTTTATTTTGTTGTTATATAAACTGTTATAATGTTTATTAATATTTTTAATTAGATTTTATTTCATATAATTTCTATTTCATATGATTTTTAGTAATTTAGTTATGTGCTCATCATTTGTACCTTTTTATATATTTCTATTTATTAAAAAATTGCATTTTGTTTTATTATTTTTAGTTCACCTCATTGACCCTTGCTCACATTTTGTCTCTACACTTAACACAATTCATAATTTTCTCATTATTTCAGAAAAAGCCCCTCACTGCTGTCATAAAAGAAGTTTGCGACAAGTAAGTGTGTTTTGGAAATATTTGGTTGTTTTCTATTGCTCAAACATCCCTTTATAATTTTCCATGATGTAAAATACCTGTTTTTGTAAAGGGTGTTGTATTATTTTTGAAGGTGGAATCTTCCGGGTCCTGACAATTATGCTCTTCAATATGCAGATGGGATCCAGATGTACATCACTGAATCTGTAGGTCATTTGTCATTTGTAATGTGTGCTTATCTGACCGGTTATATTTGTTGTAGATCTTGGGTGGGGTCAGACATGGACTTGTTGTTGTGTTTGTCTGTCTGTATCATGGGAATGGGACTGAGAGCTGCTGAAAATGTGGAATATGATGTATCTGTATCATCAGATGTGCCTGTGAGAGAAATGAGAGTGTGGAGATGTGTGCGTTCCCAGACAAGTCAAGGCGAAGGCTTGAATTATAGTTGTGCACATAAACCACCGAGCCTTGGGCTGCATCCCAAATGGGCTTTTGGACACCCTAAGTAGAGCCCTTCAAATGTCAGCCTTGTCAAGCAGCATCTGTAGCAGATTTCCAGACGCTCACTCTGAGAGTTTGAAAAGAAACTGGAATAATGATGCAATACTGTAGACAAAACTACACAACATGAATCCCCTGCCATATTTAATCAACACTGTACTGAATATAAAGATTTTTTTCTTTCTTTCTTTTAATCTTTCAGTTTTTTTTTTGGTTTAGTGCTGTATTTGTCTGTCTGTTTAGTGCATTCATTTGTGCTAATGATAACGATGTCTAATAATAACAGTATCACATCCTGTACTCTGACTGTCGGCTGCTTTTTGACATTTGTTCTAGAACCGCCTAGACATCAAAAACGGCAGCATCCTGCGTTTAACCAAAGCGCCAGTGAGTGTCACACAACCAACCTCACAGTGTATCTAAATCCATCTGTTCACTCAGTCTTTGTGTTAGATTCATATATACACAACCACAGTACCGTGTAATGGCCATGTTGTCTTGCTGGGTGATTTATAAGACTGTGTTTGTCAGGGCCGTTGTGCTGAGGATCTGTATAAAGGCATTCAGAGTTCAGACTCAGGCGTGCGCTGTGACTCTCTGAAGCTGCTGGCCAGTGTCTCCACCGACATCACATTCGCTCAAGAGTTTATCAGCCGTGATGGACACTCCCTCCTCGTCAAGATAGTAGAGGACGCTCAAGAGTCAGTTTCATACCTGTCTTTGCCACATTTGAATGTTTTATTACAGCATACGATTAAGATTAAGCCAGTGAAAGTGTTGTTTTTTTTGTGCAGGGCTCCTCTTATAATGACACACACTCTTACTGCTTTCATGGAGCTCATGGATCATGGCATTGTGTCCTGGGAAAATCTGTCCAGTGTCTTTATCAAAAAGGTACTAAAGCTACACATACACTTCAACTCCATAATACATTATGAACACAATTCAGTAAAAAAAAAACTTACTAAATACTTGATTCTGATTGGTCAGTTGTTGCATTCTTCAAGCACATATTTTTGTATAACGTTTAAATTATTTATTTAATTATATTTATTATTAAATAAGTATTTAAGTTAATTAAAAAAAATAACTATTAATAGGTTTCCTGCATCTGGAGGCTTGTTTAAAACTTTAATTCTCAAATAATCTGATTTATTAGTAGTTATTTAATGGATCACTTTATTATTTGCATTTAATATTTATCAGTGATTGTTATTTATTATTTAGAAATGTTTATAAAAGCATGAATATAAAAAAACTCATGTATAGATATAGACAAAAAATACAAATAAGTACGAGTGTTTCATTTAAATAATAAAAATTGAATGGAATGGAAAAAGTTGCAATAACTTGTTTGATTATTTATTATAATGCATGTCTGTGTTTATATTGTGATGCATTATATGAGCCTCATACTATTAGTTATCTTTTACAAAATGCAAAGCGCATTTGGTTGCCTATATCTATTTTCAACTGTTGACTTGTTTATTTTTTCAGATCGCCAACTTTGGGAATGCAAAGGTTCTAGACACGTCTATCCAGCAGGTGTCACTGGCTATCCTGGAGAGCATGGTGCTCAGCAGCAGTAGTCTGTTTAATGAGGTCAAACAAGAAATCACCCTGGAGAGACTCCTTTCCCATCTGCAGGTGTAAGTACAGAAGAGCGCTTGCTTTAACAGCTTTTGCAGTATTACCAGTGTTTACTTTATGGGTGTGGAAGAGGAACTACTGTAGCTGAGGGTGTGAAATACACCACAATAATGAAAGTAGATGTCAATGAGAGTTCTATATTAAGGTTCGAAACAGTGAGTAACGTACGGTTTCAATAGTAGATGCTTTCAGTACTGATGTACAGCAATTATAACAACCGTAAATTGAATAATAATGAAATGGTACATTTTTATAGTTAATTTAGAAAATTAATAACATCAACTATTTTTGATATATAGTATTATCATTACAATCAAATTACTTTGGAGTTGCATTACATTCAAAGAGCATTTCAAGAGAGAAGTCTTATTCTTTTCTGCTTTAACACACAAAAAAACGTTACTTCCCGTCATGCAATTAAACGTTTCTTCCTCTTTCTGATAAAAATACCTTTTGGTTTATCTCGTCATGTAGATATTAATCACGTTTAAGATTAGCATGTGTTGGATTTTTAAGTCAGCATTCTACATCAACATAAATGTTTCATTTTTTTCTGCTTTTGTCTAATGTACCGTAGAACAAACCAGCAGCTGCAGACTAAGGCCATGGCTCTGCTGATGGCGATGCTGCTGGCTGGTGGCGAGGCAGACAGACAGGTGAGAGCCTGAGAGGTTTTTGTTTCGTTTCTCTGACTATATCTTGGTTTTGCTGCCGCTGTCTGTTGCGGTAAAACTAGTGCAAGCAAAATAAGTTCCCTTTATTAGTTAAAGGTTAATCACTGGTGTTTGAGAACTGTTTTGCTACTAGAAAAGTTCTATTAAAAGAAAGTGTGATTCAAATTTGCCATCACAGAAATAAATGATATTTCTAAATATATTAAAATAGACAACGGTTGTTTAAATTATAATTGTATATCACCATATTGCAGTTTTAACTGTATTTTTGGTCAAATGAATGCTGCATAACAGACATCTTTCAAAAAATATACATACATACACAAATTCTGTAAGGTGTTTCTTTAGTGCATCCAAAATAAGTTTGTTTACATAATATATATGTGTATTGTGTATATCTATTATGTATACATAAATACACACTAATACAGCATATATTTAGAAAATATTTCCATGTATTTACATTTATATTTATTTCCATATAATTTATATCATATATATATATTTAATATAGAAACGTAACATATTTTGAAAAAATATATACATTCATGTGTGTGTATTTGAGTATAGATAATAAATAAACCGTACACGTGTATATATTTTGTAAACAAACTTTTATTTTGTATGCAATTAATCGCGATTATTTGTTTGACAGTACTATTTCTGATTCTGCTTTTAACTGTTTCTGATTTGAAATTTTGAAATCATTTCAGGAGCTCTTTGAATTCCTTGAGAAGAGGAATCTACGCCAATACATTCACAAGGTGTGAGAAAGTTTTGAACCTCTTGCTCATTCATGCAATACTTCCTGTTTTAAAAAAATCCTGGTACACTGAACATTTCCCATTTCCCACTGTATCACAATAAACCTTAAATATTGTGTATCTTAATTGATGCTGCTTGCAGAACATCATCCACAGCTCTAGTTCAGTTGGAGATGAGATGGCCCACTACCTGTATGTGCTGCAGACGGTCCGTCTGAACCACCTGGAGGCCCGTATGAGGACGCCTCTGGACTCCTACAACCAGGTTTACTTTCATTCTGCATCTTCAATTGTTTTGGAGTTTTATTTCTCATGCATGCATTTCTCTGCTATCCTTCAGGAGCAAAGGGAGATGCTTCACGGGCTCAGGCAGGCTGCCTTTGAGACGGAAAGCGAGAGCGGTCTGAGTAATGAACGCAGACGTTCCCTCTGCGCTAAAGAGTTTAAGAAACTCGGCTTCTCTGTGAGTACGACAAAATCATTTTAGAGTGTAAGTGTGAACATCAAAGCTTAAATTCTCGTGTGTTCGTGTGTGTCAGAATAACAGTAATCCTGGTCAGGACCTGAGCCGGTGTCCTCCGGGTCTCCTGGCGTTGGACACTATGGCATATTTTGCCTCCCGTTACCCTGATGCTTACAGCAGGGTGAGTAAACCCAATTAAATATTATGTTACCTAATGCAAACAAAAACTTTTTGGGGCCATTGAATGTCACTATGTTAGTACGTATCGGCCCATAAGTCTTTGTTTTGCTGTCTCAGTTTGTGCTGGAGAACAGCAGCAGAGAGGACAAGCACGAGTGTCCGTTTGCCCGCAGCAGCATTCAGCTCACCCTCATCTTGTGCGAGATCTTGCGCATCGGTGAAGCCCGTAAGTGGATTCACAAATCGCTAGAGATGATGGCGATGATCAGAGATGAATTTATAGCTTAGGTTATGTCCTGATGGGGAAAAACATTGTTTTGATATGACTCCATCACGGGAAATTTTTGTATTATGTTTTCTCATATTGTGTAACTCATTTCACTCGTGTCTTTTCTGCAGCCTCTGAGACCGGTTCAGACTATCATCCCATCTTCTTTGCTCAGGACCGGCTTCTGGAGGAGCTTTTCTGCATCTGCATTCAGCTCCTCAACAAGACGTGGAAGGAGATGAGAGCCACCCAGGAGGACTTTGATAAGGTAGATCATCACCTCCACCATCTCTCTGCTGATAGGGCTGACTTTTTCACATCCTCTGTCCTGTCTTTGTGTTGGTCAGCTCTTACTGAAACTAAACTGTATTTGACACTATTAATAGCTTATTTCCTTTCTGAAAACACCCAAAACCACAATTTTTTCACATTTGCATTTCCCATCCTCTCGCTGACCAGTGCTACTGCTAACTAAAATTATAACAATAATAATTATATTATCGTATTATTGTAAAAAAAATAAGAAGCAAAGGAACAGAATTTTAAATCCTTCCATCCATTTTGAATATTAATTAGAAAATAAGTTGAATAAGGTGTGAATGCGGTTTCATGTTGACTTTAAAGGGACAGTTTACACACAAATTAAAACTAATTAATTACTCACCTTCATGTTGTTCCAAACCCATAAGAACTTTGTTCAGCTTCGGAACACAAATAAGTCTTGAAGCTCTTGAAGGTATCCGATGCTTTGCTGTCTAATATTTATAGTCAGAAAGCTCTTGGATTTCATCAAAAAAAAAAATATATATATATATTTTGTGGTTAATGATACAACTTAAATATTTGGTTGAACTATCCCAGATTCAAATAAGTAATCATAAAGCTAGTGTATTTTTTTATTTTTTTTAAGTATAATTGCCTATTATTTTAAAATTAAAGTGTATTTATCCCTTATTGAAAGCATACATTTGCAACTGTATCGCACAGCTCCAGCAGTGATTTATAGTTTAAAGAACGAATGGATATTGATCGGTTCATCTAGAAGCTAGTGCAATGACAATCATGCTGCTCCTCGACCAAAGTCACAGAATGCTCCTTTCTTAAGCGCTTTTGTGTAGATCAACATTCCCTAAATTGTTCAGTCTCCTTTTCGGAAGTTAAAGAAAGCTTCCTTACTCCTGCCCAAACAGACCTCTGTTTAATAACCGCTTTCAGGCCATAAACCCCGTGACCTTTTTGACTTGTGGAATGGAGCGAGCGTCCAGCTAACCGGCCTGTCTTTTGTTTTCACTGATCGTGACCCCCCACCACACCACCCTCCTGGGCAGGGACTTTATAAAGGGGTATTTGAAGAACAAAAGGAATCCCGCTCTCTCGCAGAAATACACATCAGTAGTAAACCACATCCCAAAAATAGTTTAGCATTTTGAAGTGTCAAAATAGCATTTTTTGTGTGTATAAAGTGCCCTTTTTTGCCTTTTGTTCTGGAAGTTTTTTTGGAAACAGAATGAAAAAAACACAGGTCCCAGGCACACAAAGAGAATTCAGGTGGAGAAGGTAAACGTTAAGAGCCTTTATTGTGGTATGGCCAATATCAATTTTTTTTTGGAAACATTAACGTGTTAAGAAACTTGGCTCGTGTTTAACGATTCAAGGGTTTTCTTGTCAAACCTGAGCAAAGCAGTCAAAGTTGAGCTCTTGTTTTGCCTCAGAAGGGAAATTACTCTCACTGTGTGTGTTTTCTAATAACTTATTCGCTTAACCACCTTTTTCCCCTCTTTCTTTGTCCCCGACTGTGGTGTTTCTTTTCAACGACTGTTAATAGTTGCTGGCATGTTGCTATTGCCGGCTGGTTTACTGAGCTCTGTGATGTGAAGTGTATGTGAGTGTGAGTTTATTAGTGACCATCTAGAAGGGAGGGACCATACACTCTCTCTAACACACACACACACACACACACACAGTGTCGCTGTGGTTGTGAGGGGACTGTAATAATTTCACTACAGCTGAGGTAGGATGAGCGTTTTGTCTGTGTTGTAGGATTAGAATAAATATTTTAGTTATTTTGAGCTAGTTATGGCTGAAGATAATGATGATGTGATGTGGCTGTCAGTATGTTGATAAGTGTATTGTTTGAGTAGTATTGTCATTAATATGATTGATCTCTCTTTTGCTTGAGTTTGATAACAAGCCCCGTTTCTTTACATTGCAAGAATGTTGTTCATATCAAATGGTTAATAGTTAAGGGATGGCTTTAAAAAAAGAAATGCCTTTTGTGTGTGTGTGTTTATTGGAGGAGACTTTTTCAGACCGTCACACACATTGCAAATATGACACATCAGTTTGTTTTTAATAATCAGATTTGATCTGGTTTTTTCTCTAAAGGTGATGCAGGTGGTCCGGGAGCAGATCACCAGGACTCTGTCCAGCAAGCCCACATCTCTAGAGCTCTTCAAGAATAAGGTGAACGCACTGAACTACAGCGAGATCCTCAAACTGAGACAGACGGAGAGACTCCACCAGGAAGAGACGCTTGCTCCACCTGTGCTGTAAGGAGTTGCTTCACAGAATGTTTCAAAACTCTCCAAATCAGTATTAATAGTGTTGTTGCTCTTTGTTTGTTTGTCTTGGGTTTCTTCAAGGATGCTTTGCATTTTTAGTCAGTTAGTAAAAAAACTAACATTTTCTGGGATGAGGGAAAAACCATGTAGATTCTGATTCATGTGCAGCAATCGTCACCCCCTAGTGGTGAGCCATTGAAGTATTTAACAGTTCCAAAACAAGAGTTTTTTTGTGGTTTGATGGTTCGAAGCAAAAGATTTGAGTCTTCACATGGAAGCGTTTCGAAAGCACCTATCACTAACTTTACAGAGTATGTGACGGGTGCATATCTTTCCATCACACATGCATTTCCTTGTCTTTGTATCCAGTGAGCTGAAGGAGCGTCTGAAGCCGGAGCTTCTGGAGCTCATCCGACAGCAGAGACTGAACCGTCTGTGTCACGGAACACTCTTCCGGAAGATCAGCAGCCGCCGGAGGCAAGGTGAGACGCCAAGATCCTCTCAGACACCAGATAACTGTTATCAAGATCTGGAGCAGATGTCATCGTTTTATTGATTTCATTTTTCCCGCTCAGACAAGCTGTGGTATTGTCGGCTCTCTCCTAATCACAAAGTCCTGCACTATGGAGATGTGGAAGAGGACATGGAAATGCCCTCCATTGAGGCGCTTCAGGAAAAGAGTGAGTCTCACTGCTTTAGAATGAGCTCCGTTTTTGAGTCTTAAATAAATGAGTCTTCCGAGTTAAATAAATCATTTCATTTTGCTATCCCCTCAGTTCCTGTCGCAGACATTAAGAATGTGGTCATGGGGAAAGACTGTCCTCACATGAAGGAGAACAAGGGGAAACAGACGAAGGTATGATGCTAATCTTCTTTTCTTTTATTAATTCAATTCATTCTTAAAATTCAAATACATTCAAAATTGACTAGAGATTCAGTGTTGTAATTCTAAGTTATATTTTTAAAAAATATATATATTTATCTGGCATTCTACAATGAATTAGTTATGGTGTTCTTAAATTGTTTATATAAAAATAAATACATTGAAATCATTCAAGTAGATTGTGTGTGTGTGTGTGTAATATATATATATATATATATATATATATATATATATATATATATATATATATATATATATATAATTATTTAAGAAATTAAAATCTAAATGACAAATTCTGGAAATTATCAAAATAAAATTAAAACAAATGGTTAATAGTAAAAAGGTAACTTTAAAAAATGCAAAAAAGAAGAAATAATATAGAAAAAAAGCTATAGAGCTTTTGCTCAACAGCAAAACTTAAATCAGTTGTTTTAAAGTTTATAATTTAGGCATTAACCTATAACATACACTTTAATGGATATTAATTGTGAGCTTTTTTTTTTTTAGTATTATATGATCGCAATCTAAATGGAAAAATAGGAAATTGCGTATTAAATTTAATATCTGTATATTGAGTGATAAGTAATGATTCAAATATGTGGATATTGGCCAGTAATCAATATAATACCAATTATATTTTTGCATTCTTGAGATGAAGCATATTTATCTTCTTGATTCTTAGTTTTCTTCTGAATAATTTATTGGTTTATTTAAAAACAAATTGGCTTTGTGATCAATATTGAATCTGAACAAGGTGGTACATCACCATAATGCACTTTAAAACATTGGCTGTGCAAAAAATTAATATTAGTTCAAAAGTTTTCTTGTTTCATAAGATGATAAAACTGAACTGTAACTGTGTTCTGGTTTGTGGTTGGTCTCGCAGGAAGTGTTGGACTTGGCTTTCAGCATCACATACGATGTTGAAGAGTATAGCTTGAATTTCATCGCCTCTTCCAGAACAGATGTGAGTTGAATCAATTTTTTCACTCCTGAGCGTCTGGGAGCCTTTTGTTAATGTACTGTTTGTTAACTCCATTCAAGTGGTACTAATTGCACTAGCTGGGAAAAATCATCTTTCGGTTGATGTCTTCCAGTTCTGTCTGTGGACTGACGGCCTCAGTGTGCTCCTGGGTAAAGAGATGAGCAGCGAGAGCATGCGCAGCGAACTAGAGATTCTCCTCTCTATGGAAATCAAGCTCCGCCTCCTGGACCTGGAAAACGTCCCAATCCCAGACACAGCACCGCCAATCCCCAAACCACCCAGCAACTTCAACTTCTGCTACGACTTCAGCCAAGCCGAACAATAACACGAGCCATAAGCTTGTGGTCCACAGCGGTTACGCCATTGCCAAGACATGGCAGAAGTGCAGGTTTTGGATTGGGAGACGTTTGATAGTATTACAGGGCTTGAAATGAGAGCGAGAGAGAGAGAGCACTTGGTGATAACATGTTTATCTGTGGTGCTGTGCTGCAGTGAATAAGACGGTCTTGCGTTGAGTGTTTTTATTAGTTAAAGGCCTGACGTGTTGTATCTAACGTGCCTTTTTTGTCGAATCTCGTATAATAGACCTGTCTGAAATTCTCAGGTTTGAACGCACACTTTTCGTGGTACTTATTTAGCTTCTACCAAAATTGTACTAAAAGGCATTACATCAAGCAGCTTTCTTGGACGGGGGGGAATCAAGTATATGTTATAAACATTTGTGCTTAATGTTGGCATCCTTATTCATTCCCATACAGTTTAACATATATTACAATAGCTGATGAATAGTTTATCATTGGAAGAGCACTGATGTGTCACGTTTCTGTTTATACCAATATGCATTGGCAGCATTTTCATTCAAGTCTGTTGCAATTATTAGGTGCACATTAAAGGTCAGTGTGCTGGATTAAATAAGTGATCAACAAATGTGGTACTGAAGTGGGATTGGAAAATGGTTTGGAGATATTTAGTGTGTTGTTAGAGGAGTGGTTTGGCCAAGTGGTTTGAATATTATCGGTGCGATCTGATACTTTCATATTCATTTTTTCAGTTTACTTGATGTATACAACTTCACGTTTTATTTTGGTCCGACTGTTCCATTTTTAAATGCCAGTTTGCCTTCAGTTCAAAATAGCACTAGCTATTGTAGGATTTTACATCAGTGTGTTTTGTATGGGATACAATCATGTTTCTGTTTTAAAAAAAGGATTTAGTGTTATTTTATCCGACTGTATTGGCTAAAGATCTAAATGTAGTTTCATCACCACATAACAAGCACTTCATAGTATGTTGATTTTATAATGCATACAATGTATCATGATTATAACTATATGTAGTTAAAATATTCTGTGGTGCCATTGTAAAGTGCATAAATGGAGCTGACAACTTTAATATGTGGAAAATCTGCATATAATATGAAAAAAAACTGCTCTTCTTGTGGTTTTCACAAATCTAATGACAACATTGATCTAGAAAAATAACAATCCGTGTACTGTATTGTTTTGTATATAGCTTTCCTTGGTTTTGCGTAACAATCTTGACCAGCGATGTGGCCACTTTACCAGCTGACAATGGTACGTGATATTAATTCAAGATTTGTTTATCCTTTGTATGGAATAAAGAATATCTATCTATTATAATAGTCTTAATGTCTTTTATTTTGTATGTTCTTTCATTACAAATCAGGCACTGGTAACACTGTATTCGCGTGTAGCCCATGAGGAGAACTCAATAGAAAGACGTTGCTATCGTTTTGGTACGTTGTTGATTTATGAACTTCGTCTGTCGCTGTCACTACAACAGCGTCCGCTTAAATGTTTTAAGATAAACTGAATTATAATCTATATGTAGATAGGATTGTTCCACATTTGAAACATGACTCATACTTTTAATTACAGGTCGAGTTAAGCATCAAATTGTATCATAAAACTAGACCTTCGAGCTTATTACTGGTAGTCACGTAACCTGAAATTTCACCCTCATCTGGCGCTGATAAAACACAAGTTGTAAAGTGTGGCCTTATAAAACTGCACATTCAAATCACTGTAGGATAAGATAATGGAAAAGACAAAAAAAGAATAATTCTTATAAAATATTTATTGACAAATATTGCCTGGAAGTAAAGATTTCTATCTACTAATCAATAGCAGATCAGGTTTACAGTACTACTGGAGTCATTTGAAATATCCGGACCCTCGGATTCATTCAGAAGCAGTGATTCACCACATTAATAGCACAATTACAGACCTATGCAAAACAATACAGTGTTAACAAATTGATTACTCTTTCATACCGGAGTTAAAAGTGCTTTAAACATGTATTCATTCGATTCATTTTCACCGTATGTAGTGCAGCGTTCGGGTTCCAGAACTAAAACGGTTTATTTTCTCCATAATGAAATAGATTTAACCATGACTTCATGTAAAGTTAACATGATTTCAACTTATTTTTAAAATAATAACTAAACGGCAGAATTTGTGGTGGAAAAACTACAATACCCATGATGCTGTACAGAAAATTCCACCAATCAGAGTCACGGTGTGTAAATCCAACCAAAACAGCTCTCCAGGGAACAATAATAACCTTTAAATATATTGTTTCTATAGGTATAATCAACAACTTTAAATAAGCAGATCTAAATTTCCCCATCATTTTTTATTTGATTGTCATTTGCAATTCTTCATGGTATACTAGTTCTTTACTTCAGCCAAGTCCTTGTCCACTTTGTATGCTTTTGTCCATGGCTTCACGTGCTTTCAAATACTTTTAAAAAAATCCCTATGTAAGCAATAAACAGAAAAATGACATCCGGAAACGACGCTGCTGAAACAGTGGACGGCCACTAACGCACTCTATTACATCTTCATTATACCATAGTAAAATCTGCCCCATTGGCAAAGCGACACTGGACTTTCTTGAGGAAGGGCAGCTGGGACTGGAGGAGGTCCACCTGGTGCACTGTGATATCCTTACACATAGACACATCGAGGGTCCGGAGTCTGTCGCAGTGCAGCGCGATTATAGCAAGAGTTCTGCAGGAACACATTCAGCACGTTAAGCACAGCTCGTTTATTTAGTACAAAACACGAATCACTGGATGACACCACTTACTCGTTGGTAACTGCGTCGCAGCAGGCCAGGAACAGATGCTGCAGTTTGTGAAGGAGCGGAAGGGCCCGCGCCATGCCCTGGTCACTGATCTGGGGACAGTGGCTGAGCGCCAGGCTGGTGAGGCTGCGGCAGTGATAGGCTACGGACACCAAGCTGTCGTCGCTGATCTCAGGCAGCATAGAAAGCGAGAGACGCTGCAGGTCTGGGAAACGGAGTACCTGAGGCGCCCAGGAACATTCTGACATCACATCCTGTGCCATTGTTTTTGAAAGTACATGCTTTGATCACTGAGGTACTGACCTGTGTGATACTGGTGTCAGTTAACTTGAAACATGCCGACAGGTCCAGTTCCTGAAGACCCCTGAGGGCCAAAAGCGACGCTCCCTCTTGATGCTCTCTAAAGGCCCCGAGGTCCTCTTCGGTCACAAGACGTGGCTTCTCCTGGAACGGCAGGCTGGGAGGCTGGAAAAAGCCCATGTTCCCAAACGTCCTTGTAAAGCTCGGGCCTTTATACTCCTTCACATATGGGGAATTTATGAGCTAACTGTGTGCAGTTATTATCAAAACATTATATTAGCTTTAAAAAAAAAAAAAACAGGGCAATCCCACCTTTTTGTCTGTTGGTTCACAATCTTTGGTGGGCTCCACCATTCCCAGCAGCCCCCAGTCGGAGATCTCTTTGCACCAGCCGAGCCGCAGCACCACCAGCGCAGGGAGGTATGTTGTGATGGCACGAACGCTCAGGTCAGTGAGGCAGACACAGGAAGTGAGGTCCAGCTCTCTCAGGTTACAGCCGAGCAGCTGTGTCAGGGACAACATGACTGTATCCTGTTTGAGAACATAGGCTTTAAGCAAGAAAACAGACAATACAACAACAGGGTCTGCAGGATCATCTGAGGAAAATTTTAAAATTCAATTATTCATATTTTAACTACACTAAATAAGCTAATAATTGTAGCTAATAAGCTAATGATTATAGTTATGTTATAAATAGAATACTAGAAGTAAAAGTAAAATTATTTGTTTTAAAAGAATTTAGGTATCACAATAATATAATGAAAGAATGAAAAATGGATATTCATATATAAAACAAAATACTGTCTGTTATATTCATGTAACTGTACATTCTGGCACATTTAACATGCTAATTATTATTTAGATATAATTATAATTTTAATGAATGTGCAGTAATAAATAATAAAAAAATTAATTATTTCACACAATATAATTTACCAAATTAAAAATAGACATTAATATTAACTTTTTTTTTAAAATACAAAATATCAACCAAAACTGTAAGATGTATTCATATCACCCTAAATTTTAGTTGGTATAATAATCTAATAATTCATTTTTCTAACTATCAATTACAAATTAGATTAGAATTATAATGTTTTCATGTTTATATTTTTATATTGAAGATTATACGATTGATTATTATTATTTTTTTTGATAATACAGCAAAATAAAACACAAAACTAAATTAAATCGTTTTTATGGATTTAGGCATCACACATTATAATTTACAATGTGAAAAATGGATGATCATCTTGAAATTTGTTAAAGATTTCATTAAACAATAAGTGTTTGTAAAGATTAGTTTTAAATGAGAGTTAGTATTAACAGGAACAATTAAATATATAATAGACTAACACTGGCTGATAACAGATGTAAGGGCAGTGACCTTTATGTAAGTGCAGTTTCTAAGGCTAAGGGTCTCGAGCTGAGCCCGGGGCTGTGGAGAGGACAATCCCTTCACCAGGTCTGCACCACTGACATGCAGACACTCCGACAGATCCAGACTCCTCAAGCTCGGCAGCGTCATCAGCTCGGCCAGGCCTTTATCCGTGATCTTCCAGTCCTGCGAGAGGGACAGCGACCGCAGCTCCTTCAGCTCAGTGGCCACGGCCAGCACTGTCCTGCTGGTTAACTCCGTACAGGCTCGGAGGTCCAGCGTCCTCAGACCGCTCTGCTGCTTGCAGAGGATCTCTATGGAGTAGTCCGTCAGCTCTTTACAGCCGTGTAGACTCAGCTCCTCCAGACGCAGGCCGGGCAGCGTAGCTATGGAGCGGAGCGACTCGGGAGTGATGCTGGTGCGACTCAGGTCCAGGCTGTGGAGCGTGGAGGCCTGCTTCTGCAAGAAACTCAGGAGGTTACGGAGGGAAACTAGAGCGGAAGAGCCAAACCCGACCGGGCAACCTCTGTATGGGTCGAACTCAAAAGAGATGTGACATCCAGCCAGGGACAGACTGCGTAACCTGGGCGTGCAACTCGTCAGCCGATTAAAAGAGAGGTCTGAGAGATAGCGCAGATCAGACAGGTCCAGTTCCTCCAGATTCCTCAAAGCATTCTGGACCTATTATTGCAAAGATAATTGTGTTATATAAATATAACATATAATGGTTTTAAAACTATAAACATTTAACTGCTTTCATTTAGAAAATCCTTAAAGAAAAAACATTTACATTTAACATCTATTTAAACTAACTCCGCCCACCAGCGTGAGACTGGGCTAGATGACACTAAAAAGGATGATATTTAAGCACAGCTCCACTAGTGTTAATGGTAAAACTTTTTCCCGAAGACATTTTTGACGCGATAGACCCAAGTTCAAATCCGCCTTTTCCCAACTTTTTGTTTCTCCCCCTTTTCAAATCTCATATCACATCGGAAAGGCGTTTATTTTCAATAAAAATGAAGGAAATAATCAAAAAATTTAAAATAAAGTATCAGGTAGGGTTACGGTAGTAGAAGGGAGGGCTTATATTGTCCCAACATAGTTGGTACTACAATACTGAGGTGCGTATAATTGACACTGGTATTATAAAGTATTATAAAGAGCATAAAATCTCATTTTAACAGTGTTATATACGTGTAATATGTTTTTAATACAGTGCAATATATTTAACTGTGTAAAAAATAATTTTACATTTCACACTTTTTTGTGAATTGTAAAATAAATTTAAATTACAATATAAAATATATAAATTACAACTGTAATTTTTATATATAAAATAATTACACTTTAAAATATAAATAAAATTCTAAATAAAACATTATACCTGTTTTTGTTTTGTTGTTATAATATAATAATTTTAAAATAATATATTATACTTTTATTATTTACTTTAAATCATTAAAGTATTCTAAATAAATTATTATACATGTTTTGTTAATAAAACACTAAAAAGCTATTCATTGTTTTAGAAATGACTGACTTGAACCCATTTTTTTAAGCTGAATTCTAATCATTTTGGCAAGCACTGTAAGTTGCTTTGGATAAAAACCGTCTGCTAAATTCATAAATGTAAATGCAATCTAGGGATCACAACCTTAATTTACAGTATAAAAATGGACATTATTTTTTGATTAGTGTTGCAAAAAGGTGGACATTTTTCAGAAAAAGTCCAAAACTCTCCAGAAAGATAGGAAACTTTCCAGGATTTTTGGGAAACTTTCTTAAAGTTGTAACCTGTCGCCGGTGCTCCTCTCTTGACAAAAAAGCTCCAGACATAAAGAGGCTGTCCAGCCCCTGGAGGTCCAGCTTGCGAAGGCCAGTCAGATGTGGCAGGAGGCCCAGCAGTGAGGTCTCTGTGACGCTGCTGCCAGGTAGAGCCAAACTGTCCAGGCGAGGGCCGAGGTGAAGCCCCACCTCCATTAGTACTTGTCTCGACAGGCTGGATCCATCAACATGGCTGATGACTAGGCCACAGCGAGGACTCCTTGCAAGTGAACGGATAAAGTCCAGTGAAGATGTGGAAACGGGGAACTTGAAAGTGACATTTTTCTGTGGTAAAGCAATGGTAATTTAAACAATTAGGGAAGCGGGCTAAACACGCAAAAGGAATAATGTTTTAGATCATCTAGATGTTCAAAAAGAAAAATGACAAAAACCTGAAACTGGGGGTCTTGGCATGCATCATACCAGCTCTTACACACCAGTGACGCCTCCTTTCGATCCGTTACATGAAGGAAACTCAGTATGTAAGAAATTATCTGGAGCAGAAAAAGCAAAAGTCATGGGTTGCACTCTCTTGCTTAAATATTAAGACTATATAATGAAGGTTGGGGCAAATGGTCACTTTCATGGGTAACACTTTAGAATAATGGTCCATTAGTTAATGTTAGTTAACTACTTTAGTTAAGATGGTCTAAGCAAGAACAATCCTTCTACAGCATTTATTAATCTTAGTTGATGTTAATTTTAGCAGTTACAAATGCATTATTCAAATCAAAAGTTGTGCTTATTAACATTAGTTAATGCACTGTGAATTAGCATGAATTAACAATGAATAACTGTATTTTTATTAACAAAGATGAATAAATATAGTAATAAATGTATTGTTCATTGTTTGTTCATGTTAATTAATAAATTAACTAACATTAACTAATGGAGTATTATTCTAAAATGGTACCCTTTAATGTTATAAATTTGATTTGATTTGTCTTGTATTTATTTATTTTTACTTTTATTAAACTGCCTGGGGGGTGGCAAAATCCAAGTCATCTTAGGACAATAAAATAATATTATTATACCAGAATATTTTTTATATTTTATTACTATTTATGTTCTTATAATAAGATTTGCATCTACAGAGGACACATATAAAGATGACCAAAAATATTTTGATACATATATAATAAAAATGGTAAACATTATTTTTCACAATTTATATATTCTTGAATAAATACTTGTATTAATAAATATCATAAGAATATATTTATTTTAATTTTAGAAAATATTTGTTATGCTATATAATAACAATATATATAGGCCCTCACACATGTAATCGTTTTACTATTTAATTGTAGTTTAAAATCCTATAACAGGCCGTTTAAAGGCAGGTTTCATTGTGACAACTTATCCAATATACAGAAAATTACTTTCAAAAGCTAAAATGCACTAAAAAGTATTAACTGGGGTAAAAAAAAGTGACATATCATTCTTTATATCCATTCAGTGCTTTTTATATGGTAAAGTGTAAAAAACATGCTAAACCACAATGTAATGGAAGTGTATAGTCGTTGATAGGGACTGTGTTAGCTTGACTCACCTCAGCAGGTAAATGTGGACTCTCCATGACTATGCTCCCCTCATTCAACTTGTCTTATTTATTATTATTAATATCAAGATAATATCAATATTAAATGGTTGACACAGTTTAAAATAGTTTATGACTAAATCGCTTCAGAGGCTGGCAGGTCGTGGACTGTCTTGCTAAACATTCATGAGCACGGGAACATCTGATAACACCCTCCTGTTGTTCCTCATACCCCCTCATACAATGCACCAAAGCCAAACATTATCCACTTCAAAATCCGCCAGTTCCCTCAACTCTAAAAAACGTATCAACAAGCTAGCAAAAGAATAATATAGATTTTTTTCTTTTCTTTTTTTTTCTAAAAAGAATAACCAACAGACACAGGAAGAGCAGTGGACATCACGTGTTTCTTTTACTGTCTATGCGTGCAAGTAGCACGCAAAGTTTTCTGGGAACCGTAGTTTAATGAAAGACGGAAACAAACTTTGGATTTGTGTCGACAGATGGCGCATTAATTCATGTAAACGAGAACATAAAAATGGACAATACACCTAAATATACACGAATAACCGTATAATATAGGCTCATATAATACAATATAATATAATACAGGATAATATAATATAATACTTTTTTTCATCATTGCACAATATTTTGCATCAATTAGGCCTATGCATTCTTTGCAGTGTTGTTCTCTTGCTCTCTTGTCTCTAGAACATTTGTAAAACTGACATCTTAAAGATGTTTATAAGATGTTTGTACACAGCAGATGTTTTCCAGATGAAGTGATCTTTAGCAGACATTTCATGCTATCTGGTGGCATTGGTTTAATATTAAATAACATAATTGTAAATTTTATATTAATAAATTTAATAAATTTTTATTATAAAATGATGTATGTAAGCTGTCGGACAGAGATAAGTGCACTCCACTTTTTTATTATTATTATTGCTTATGTATTTATCATGTCGCTGGACATATCCACATCTGAACGCAGGAGCTTGTCTGTTTGGTGTTGTCGTGTCGCCGTCGTCTTGCTGCGGGTCTCTGGCGGTGTGAACGCTGCTGAACGCTCGCTTTGGACATCAGTAGCGTCCTCACTGATTCAGTCACTGGCGGTATGTCAGCGACGGCCAGGAGTCTCAATGGCTTTTGATGTTGGTCTTTGCGTAGCCGCTTGCTTTTATAGCCACTGTTCCTTTGACGAAGCGGGCTTTGCTCGTCTGCTCTTGCTGGTTCCTCGTCAAGGTTTCGAGGCAAAGTCAGAACCTGTGGCAGAGGAGCAGACTGTAGAAGTGGAGCTCGGGGTTTATCCGTCAATACAGCAGCCGTACGAACCAGCGGAGGCAGAGTCGGCATCGTAAATTTACTAACTTCTCTGAATGGCCTTTCCGTTGTTATTATGGATCTTGGCATAGTTGTCTGGTTAGCGTCGAGCAGACCAATGTTATGCTTGTTTCCTGTCACCCGGAGTTGTAGGTGTGTGGGTGTCTGGTCAGTGGGCTTCACATTCACAGACTCTCGATGCTCTGACAGAATCTGGACATAGTTACACTGCCGGATGACTGAGGGCAGAAACGGGCGAAAGCCAAGGGATGTTCCACAACTCTCTTGAAACATTTTCTAGCGCTCTTCTTTGTGAGATTATGTTTTCTCTTTTCTTTTTGTCTACACTATATTCTCTTAGAAGCTTGAGTATACACTATTTTCCCATTATGACGTCATAATCATAAAACGATTTGGAATGTAGAACGTTGATTGGCATTTGGGTTCAAAGTCAACAAATGATAGGCTACATACTTAAGTAACCAACTCGATTTGACCGTGTCTTGTTCGTTACATAAATCATGTATTTTTTTTTCTCTAATAATAATCTTTGTCATTACTTTTTTATTTGACATTCATTTATTTTAAAGAAAGCGTTCCATTTTAGTAACGGAGTTGAAAAAAAAAACATGGCATGTTTTTAAAAAATAAATCGAAGTGTTGGATTTCTTCCTCTCTGGTTTGGGCGCCAAGTTGCATTCTGGGACGTGGCGGCCATGTTGCCAGCTTCGCGAATGTAAACATACAGCCAGTTGAACGAGAAGAGCGGAGTTGGTAGAAAGAAAAAAAGATGTCAAAATCGCAAAAAGGTTGTGGGATTTATAGGGATACGCTAAATAGGGATGCCAGGGACCGGTATGTGGACAAAATCGACTCTATTAACGGTTTGGATCCATATGAAATTCCCAACAAATAGTGGAGTACCGACGGAGACTGTTTGCCGCACGTTTGCATTACAGACATCTTCGGCTACCTTGTTTGTTTTGTGAGCGCCTACATTTCAGAATAGTTCCGAAGCTACAAGTCAAGTCTCATGTACAGTTCACAAATGGATGGGTTCAAGCCCTATTGGTAAATCAAAGAAACTATAACAATTGCTGTAATTTATTATCAAATTAAATTAAATAAAAATTCAGTTTATTGAAGTTGTTCTGTAATTCATTCATAATTATTCAAACCAATCAGAGTTATACTCAATAAGCTGATTTATATGACCGACTATGATTTTATGAAGTTCACTAACATGCACCACACTCTTATTAATACTGTCTGAGCATTTATAACTCAAGCACTTCAGGTACTTTTAGTTATTTTAAAAGGTTATAAAAGTTTGTTTTGTACTTTGTACCCACTTGGAAGTTAGTTCTCTCTGATGTGTGATTCCAGGAAGTGTTCGGTGGGACAAAGGCAATCGAAAGACTCCAGCTGTGGGCCAAAAAATATTTTCCTTATGTAATATCTTCCAAATTTAATATCTTTAATTTTAATAATGAAGTATGAAGTACTAATTATGAATGAATTATTTGAAATACTAAAAATAGTACTACAGCCAATCAATAGCAGCAACAAATGGAAAAACTTAAACAACAACATCAAGAACACTTTATCTGAAAGTTTATCTTAAGTGCCCATAAATCGCTCTCAAAATCAGTTTGCTGTATGAGCTCCATGTTCTCCTTCAAGAAATCAAGTTATGATCGCAGAACTCCCTAAAATTAAGACATTTGACTTATTAGAACATTCAATATTCAGCCTGAGATCCATGCAGCTACCATTGGATCATCTGGTTGAAATGAAAGATTGAGCTGTGTGTCATCAATCATCATCATAGCAATGGTATGAGAAAACCATGTGCCTGTATGATGGGTCCCAGTGATGTAGTGTAGAAAAGAGGGAGAAGAGAAGGGGTCCAAGAACTGATCCCAGAGGAACCCCGGTGACAGTTGATGTGCTTTATATACCTCCCCTCCTCCCCAAGCCACCCTGAAAGTCCTACCAGTGAGATGGGATCTAAACCATCAAAGTGGAATCCCCGTGATGCCCATGTGCAGAGACTAGAGGGTGGACAGGTCCGTTCTTAGAAACTTTTCTAGTCTCGAGATTATTGGAGACATGGAGACTAAATGTGCATTCTGTAACTTAAAAACAATAATACATTAAACTTATAAAACTGCACAAATTTAAAAACGTGGCTAATTACTTCAGATATATTTTTATTGTATAAGAGTTTGTAACAAAATGTGATGATTTAGAATTGTATTGTTTTGATGCTACTATTATTGTAACAATAGTACACTGTGTATATCCTGTTTATATTTCTGTGTAAGAATTCTAACCCTGCAATAATACTTTTTTTTTGTTGTTGTTGAAAGAACAGAAAAGCATTGTACAGTGGATCGAAGTGAGTGCATCGAAGGAGAATAAACAGATAGTCATACAATCATTTACTTTAATTCTGACACAATTTCAAATCACTCAGCACTGACCTAGAGATTATTATTTACAGTTATTTGAATTATTTACAATTGAATCACTCAGGCCATAAAACATTTTAGCTGCTCAGTATGTACTAAACACATACTAAACATTCTGAAACAGCAATATAGCAATCAACCAGCAATCAACAACATTTACACAAGTAAATAACACTCATAAATAAACCTTGTACATAATGTCTAGCTGCTAGCTCAAAAGTATGTATTCCATTTTACATGTTATTTTTCAACAAGCATGACTAACGTTCCAGTGTTTGACGCACAATTATATATCAAGGAAGCTATAAAAACAAGAACACATAATTAAAAACAAGTCATCATAGACAGTTTATATTAAAAAGGCGATTTTCATTTTCAAACCTTCTGCCCATCTGTTCTTGCTTCTGAAAAGCTTTTAACTATTTGATTTTAGTTCATGGCAGCAACAACTTTAACTCCTACATCTGTATATCAAGAAATGAGGAATAAAATCACTCGTATTTCAACACTTATACTATTATCTTCAGCAGACCGATGTTGCACAGAGAAATTAATTGACCTGAAAGTATAACAATAATTCCAAACTATGAAGTTTATACATTCAGAGAAAATGTTACATATTAATGTGCATATATTATTAATGTGACATCTTTAGTTTATACCTACTGTAGAGTGTTTCAAACAGGCCACACAGCTTAAATGCATTGCATTTTTAAGCGAACTGTTAGGACACTGGGATATACTTTGTAAAACTGGGACGAAATGCTACATAATGCTAAAAGACATGTATATATGAGCTCATATAGCAATGAGCACTGAGGGTGTGTACAGTACTTAACAGTGTTCTATGTTTATTTAGGCACTTGGATAGCAGAAGCAAACAAGATTTCAGGTCTGTTTTAATGCAATAGCTCTTCATCAGGGAGGTGAACAGATGTAAGCACATACATCATGTTATTTATCAAGTTTGAAATAATCTTATTAGTTGACTATTTCTATAATTCACTACAGTAACTAACATATGACCAAAGCTAAAAGCATCCGGACACCCTGGGTAGACCTCATGGGTTATGCTAGTATGATATGCTTATTGATTAATGAGAAGTTATATTCTGCTTATTACTGTATATAATTAATTTAGATTTTGAATGAGAAAACGAAATGAGAAGACAGTTTTGTGCATTCCTGAGTTCACTGACCGTACCTGACCTCATGACCCTTTTCAGAAGCAAAACACTGGAGCACAACAGAGTCCTGCAAATGATTTTGATGGTCTCAGCTGTCTGGGTTATTTCATAGCTGCATTATTTGCCACCTGATTACTTCTTTTCTATTTCCTCCTCTGCTGGGCCCTCTTCAGTAAATGCATTCCTGTCTCCAGCGCTGGTGGGGGTCGTGGGGATTTGCATTGAACTGTCTGATATCTGAGACAGAGTATCTGCGTCTTGATCTGAGTGCACTTCATGGACTGGAGAGTTGGGCGCCGCAGAGGAAGAGATGGAGTGCTACGTAAGAAAGTAGTGAAAGAAATATGTTTGATAAATAAATATACATTACAAATATTTTTTTACAACTATAAATAACATTTATTTATACTACAGGGCTTATGAATGCTTGAATCTGAATCTGGCTGACGTACGTTCTGAGGTGTGTAATTATTTTCAGGGAAAATAATGAATATTTTATATAGATATATAATATTTTTTTCTATAAATGTTTATATTAATTACATTTAAATTAATTTAGTTAGGTCAAATTCAAGGTATGTACCTGCAAGGAGACACTTGATCTGTTGCTCCTGTCCTTAAGTTTGGACCATGTTCCTTTCATTCCTGTTTTCTCTGTCATCTCCAGCGCAGCTTTTAACAGTTTGGGCGTCTCGGCTCGAGGAGGAATAATCGGAATGAGCTCCTTTTCTTCCTCTTTCTTTCCAGCAGGCTTTTTATCCTTCATCACCATTTTCCTTCCGGGCAAACAGCAAGTCACACATTATTTGAACAGAAGGTAGGGCTGGAATATTGCCTGGTGAAATACTAGTAGACTGGTCAAAGTAAAACTTGGGAAATCCTTATGGCTCATTATTTTCCTTCCAGTGGTTGCACTCACCTGGCTTTCTTGCGCAGTAGTTTCTGGGACTCTGGATAGTGCACCAGGATCTCATTCAGGTCCCTTTTGGTCAAGATGAGGAGGTTAGCAAAACCACGCGCCACAACATTAGCTGTCCGCCGGTTTACTCCACCCACAGCAAGCAAGCTTTATTGGAGAAGAAGACATGAACTAAGAGTACATTTGACAATGAGGCACTGACAAAACTAGATACTGCAGCCCTTACCTGACCTCTCCAAACACAGCTCCTGCTTTCAGGGTCACAAACACTGTCTTTCCATCGGGACCACCAACTACCTGGACTTCCCCTGCCTTTATAATGTACATCTCACGACCCACCTCATCCTGTAATAAAAACATTAATGTATCTCTACCTTTACTTTTTTTTTTTTTTTTGCACAAACACGAGTACATCTGTCTGTTATGCAGGTTAAACATCTTCTTTATGTTCCTTGCCTTCTTGCAGACATAGTCTCCTGGAAGGTACACCACTGATCTGAGCCTCTTCAGCATGTCAAAGATCATCTGTCTATCACAGCCCTGAGAAAAGCACAATGATGCAGGGAAAAAGAGATGCAGATGAAGAATACAGCAGGTTAAAGATTTACCTAATTTTTTAAAATAAAATGCAAGTAACCTAAGGCACTTACAATTGAAAATAACAAGGTCATGTATTTTAGTTTTTTAAAAGTAGAAATGTAAAATGTTTATTTATGCACATATGTACTGTATATATATATACACACATTTTAACACCAACTGAGGCAAATAGTTTGCACAATTAAATTTAAATTCAATTTGTCAACATTTCAAGATTTTATATTCAATTATATATGTAAATATGTTTATTTTTTATAAATATTAATTCAAATTTTACTGTATTTATTCAAATTTATGCAGAATACGTTTAAGCACTTGCCTGGAATAGTGGCACTTTACTTATAATGTTGTAGCTGACGTCCACTGCTATATCCAGCCTCATCTTGTCAGGTAGTTGATCTAATAGCTCTTGTTCATCTGCATAAAACCACAAAATGTCTATTTTTATATAAAGCAATCAACTGTCCATTATAGATGAATGCCTGTAATGTATTTTGGAGTTGATGTTTCTCTTGTGGTCTTACCCAGCATGCCTTGGGACTGCCACGTGTAGCTGTACCAGGTTTTCACTCTGTTCTGCACATCTTTAGGGATGCGGTAGGAGGCCATGTACTTCACCGTGTTATCCACACAGGCACGATAGTTTGTCTGAGCCGCAGTCGCTGCACCAACAACGTCTCTCATCTGACACAATGCAAGCCTCGATCAATGATATTAAACACTCTTGAAGACCAATCAGATGATGCCTTTCAAACAGTGAGAATGGCCTTACCTGACCAATCATGATGGAGAACACAAACACTCCAATAAAGTAATTGATGAGCTGAAACACAATCTCAAAAAGTGTTGTGGGTCCTGGCAGACCACCAATGGTCAGCAAAGTCTTCACAGCAAAGTAGTAGCAGCGAAAATAACTGAAAAGTGTTGATGCATCAATTTCAGCCAATCATAAAAAAAATAGATCAAATGGACTGGATGTAAACGAAAGCTAAAAACAGAACTGATTAACTTACCTATTGCCTGTCCCATCATAGGTCCAATCTGAGAAACCCAGACCTTGATATGAAGAGCCCCAGTAGTACAGACATGCATTGCAGTGGACAGCATACAGCAAGTAGGTGGTGGTTCGAATAACTCTGATAAATGAAATGAGAGATACGAACGGGCATAAATTCTCCAAATAAAATCTTTAAAAGATTTCAATCGAAAGGTTTATAGAAGTTAACAGCTAACCTGTAAACGTAAGCGTTGGTCAGTATAGCTTCCAGACGCTTGTTGAACTCAAAGAAAGACATGAACTGCACAAAGGAAGGACACATTAAAGAATTAGCTAAGTTCATCGTGGACTTATCTTTCTAAAGTCCAGTTAGACGGTCAGAGTAGCAGCTTGCCTTCATGATCCTGGGTAATCGAAGAAGTGGATTAATCCCTGTTTTGAAGTAGAGGAGCTCCAGAGGAAGTAGACTGACCACATCCAGCTGCAACACAGGAAATGACATCCTTAGACTACACAATGTGTCCAGTACCTCACAGCATCAAATTTAATCAGTCTGAAAAAGTCCAAATTTGTATTTAATGAAACGATAAAGAGCGTAAATGTCTCACTACCTTGAATCGTACAGCTTTGATGTAATTATCTCTCATCTCTTTCTTGCCAGTCTGAAAACATATTTTTCAAAACACAGCGTGAAAAAACATGGATTTGATTCTAATATTTTGCTTGTTTTTGTCTATATTTACCACAAGGTCTCCATGACGCACAAACTGTAGTCTGGGTTGAAAGGCCAGGATGTCCAGTATGTAAATGGAATCACATAAGTAGTCAATCAACAGCCAAACATGGATGTTTTCTGGTGTTTGATATGGAAATGCCCAACGTACAGGAATCATCCATGCGTTCCAGTTAAACGCCAAAGACACGCAAAACAGCCATAGTACGTAGATCAGATCTGCAGAGAATACAGAGCAGTGGAAGATTACTCAAATGGTTTATGCAAAACAAATATAGTGGTGCACCACAAAAAAATGCAAAAAACTAATTTTAGGAGTTGCGAGGTTTTAATTTAAATGTATTTAAATGTGTTAACAAATATAAACAGAAATTAAATTAAATCACCAATGTGCACCAAATGCATCACTTTATACAAAAGCGCAATTTCTTTATTTTATTCTATCATTTATAAACCTGATGCTTAGTTACCAAAGGCTTAAGTTTAAAAATGAGAGAGGAATGTGAAGCGTAGGAAGAAAAGGGTGTGAGAACACAAAAACTGAAGGAAAATCAGTAACTGATTGGATTCATGTGCAAGTATGGAATGCCAAGACAGCTAAAATTACACAGTTGTAGTCTTCAGGATTACAAAGAGAAGAGAGGAGTGCAGGAGACGGGAGGAGCGCTCACTGGTGAAGGGGTCGATGCTGGATGGAAAACGGTACTGCAGAAGCCGACCAATCTTAGACTGAGGTTTCACTTTACAGCACAGGACCTTTGTTTTCTCCTCTTCTTTCTCGTCAGAGGCCTCGGGTACCTCCTGCTCTGATTTCTGCTCCGATGGAGGTTCAGGAGGAGGAGGAGGAGGAGCTGGAGCTTGCTTAGCTGGGGCTGTTCATAAAAGACCATATTATTTGGTACATACACTTTGAAACTGTAATAGCCCTCTTAAGGATGTGTACACTTAAAGGGTTATTCCACCCCAAAATGAAAATGTTGTCATTAATCTCGTCGTTATGAAGCGACTGGAATATTTTTTGTACACGAAGAAAATAGAAATTTGTTTATTTTAAATGAGAAAAATCAAACAACTAGTCTCCTCTCTTTCACTCTGCATCACTGTAGCGCCATTTTGGAGAACTTCTGCTGAACACAAAATTCGTACACTATTCTGTGTCAGCCGCAACACAAGGATACATTTTCTACGTCTATTTACACTTTGATTAGAATGAAAACAGCGCATCCATGCAGCGCGGCTGACACAGCATGGCGAAAGCAGTTTGCGTTCAGTAGATATTCTCCCAAATGGTGCTAAGGTGATGCAGAGAGACAGAGAGGAGACGAACTGTTGAATAAAGTCATTATTTTTGTTTTATACACGTACAAAAAGTATTCTCGTTGCTTCATAATGTTACGGTTAAACCACTGATGGCAGATGGACTATTCTGACGATGCTTTTTATACTTTTCTGGACCTTGACCAGTGTTATTTCTGAGTCACAAGCCTCCTGGTTTTCATCCGAAATCTCTTAAATTGTTTTCCGAAGACGAACGAAGCTTTTACAGGTTTGGAACTTGGGGGTAAGTGATTAATGACAACATTTTCACTTTGGGGTGGAGTATCCCTTTAAGTCACACATAAAATGCATGAATTTCAACTTGAATAACAACTTAAGTGGCACATGCAAAGAAATTATAAAGCATTTCTCAACTATTTTTTTAGACAACTAGCCCCAACTAAAATTGGGAACTATGTTCATTAAATAATGTTTGAAAACCAGCGTCCAAATACTTTTTGTCTTGATTATGCACATTATATGTATTTTTTCCCAACAAAAAAAAAGAATTTTTGCTAGCATCTATCTCCTGAGATTCTTTATAATAAATGCCCACTTGGTGTCATATTCTGGGTTTAACTCACAGGCAGGTGGTGTTTCATCATCCGAGTTATCTGGATCAATCAGCTTCTCTTTGACTCGCTCGGTTCTCTCTTTGAACAGCTTGACCAGCTCCTGTAACCTCTCATTTACTACAGTACTAGTTTGGCTGGCTGAAGAGGATGGCCGCTGATTTAGCCTGAGGACCGAAGATAAATACTGCATTAAAAAAAAGTCACCAAAACAATCCAATATTTATATAAATTGTTCCTGGGTTTCCCAAAGCACATTAAAGATCATCAACATAATTTCCAACTAACCTATATATGCAATGTGTTTTGCGCCACATTTCCAGCAACATTTTCATGCATTCATGTCAATTTCACATTTTAAAAGAGTATGTATTTGTTACCCATCATCTGCACTTGAGATGCTACTCTGGCTTGGCCAGGCCCGGACTGCAGTTTCTAACTCCTCTTCTTCCTCATCATCTTGTGAGTAAAGTCTTTTGCTGTAAGAAGACAACATGAGTATGTATAATGGGGCTCTGCAGGACTAATTACAAAAATAAGACAAGTTAAAATAAATGCATTGAAAAATAAAAACTCATGACATGGTAAGTACGGTAATGGGAAAGTCTTCACATACTTAATAATAGGCACACAAATGCACAAAATGAAGACGAGAATATGGATTGGATTGTTCTGAGAGACTTATTTAAAACATCTTACATCTTGGTCCAAATTGTCTGTTGTTTTCTGTCTCTGCATACACTGTTTGCATCCAGTGACATGTATATATGTGCGTAAGTGATTGTGTGTGCACAGACAACAGAACAGAAAAGAAACAAAACATAAAATGTATATCAATATTTGTGTATTTTGTACAGTTGAACTGGTTAATTCAATGTTATTATTAATCCTGAGTAGTTAGGTTTCCAGATTTTCTCATTTTACATTTGAAAACCCTGGATTAACATTATGATTTGCTTATTTATGAGGGCAATAACACTGATTGGATGTGAACAGCACACATGGCTTTCAGAGTTTCCCTCAGAAAGTGGAAGTTTCTGTAAAATATGAAGTATAGTTTGGGCTTTATGATATCACAGGACAAGTGCAGTGCAATTGTCTTTATATTTATATATTTTTGGTCACATATACCATTGTCTGAAATCCAACCATTTTGAAAGAAATCCATGTGATCTGGAATTTCAAATGAGGGTTCAAGTTGTTCACATGAATTCACCACATTAATTCTTGATTTGAAAGTGACTTCTGTGTGAGCAGTGCAGCATACATTGCTACACTGACAAAAAAATTATGCCCGTGAAATATTGCTAATGTAAGCACACTTTTCTACGTCCAATAATTAATCAGACAAGACAGATTTACCTGGTCCGATTGGCTTTACGGGCACCAGGGACGGTGAGGGTTTTGAGGTTAGGGTCCTGTGGGTTTATTATTGGTGGTATGGGGCGAGATCGTCTTCCTCCTTTCCCTCGGTCTGAGTCGACATCTTCGACATTCACGGCCGGGTGCACACTCAGTCTGGAGCTCACTGGAGATTAGACGATACTCGATAAAGAAACATGCAAGAAACCTGGACACTGACACCTTCAACAGCATCCTCTTCAAGACTTACCTTGAGGTGAAATGGACCTTAGGGAATGAGGTCAATGGTTGGAACATAAAGAGGTCACTTTGGTCACTACAGGCACCCACAACCTAACTTTTTTCTAAGTCACATTTGGCAGCAAGGCATAAGAAAAGCATAGCACAGACTAGTCAACTAACAAAAAACTAACTAACTAACTAACAAAAAAGCTGAAAGCGTGGATCACCTGAGGGTCTAGCAGAGGTGGGGTCATCCTCAATGTGGAAGGCAGGGTTGTAGACACCTGACAACTGCCTGGAAGGGGTGATGGGTGGCAGACGGGGGTAAGAGGGTACATTGGGTAAGTCTAGGACGGAGCTTGGGGAAGAGGGTGAAGGGGTACGGGGGGAATGCAGTGGGGACTGGTGGACGAGACGGTCCAACTCCAGATCCCTACTCTTCTGCGGTTGCTCCTTGGGCATCCTGCTCCGGTTTAAGTTTGTTGAGACGGCTCTGAATGTTAGAGTAGCACTGCTGGGCACACTGTGGAATGTTGGATATCTTCTGTGGAATGCTGGTTATCTTTTGTGGAATGTCGGATATTTTTTTTGGAATGCTGGAGAGTTGTTGCGGAATGTTGGAGACCTTTTGTGGAAGGATGGAAAACCGTGGACGGCTGGTCAGTCTTTGTGAAAGGCTGGATACCTTTTGCGGGAGGTTTGAAATTTGTTGCGGAATGTTGGACAGCTGGTGTGGGAGGCTGGATAACTGCACGGGGAAGCTGGGAAAATGAGGAGCACTAAAAAGCGTCTGGTTTGGGAACTGTGGGGTGATTTTGGAGAATCGCTGGGAAATTTGCTGCGGTAGCTGTGCCAGTTGAGGAGGGAGTGACGGCAGCTGTTGGGTGATTTGAGAGAGAGCAGGGGGCAGATTGGGCATGGAAGGCACTTTGGGCAAAGTGACGTCAATGTCTTTCAGGAACTGGTTGAAGTTGTCAAGGGCCTGTGGCGCATATGGTACACGCATGAAACATCTCTTCAGCACATCACATCTGGAGGGGACTGTGGGGACAGTAACACATAGTCAAAAATATTGAATATTACATGAAATGTGTACAATATTAATACTCTGTCTTATAGAACATATGGTGGCCCAGTAATGCACAACAAAGCGAAAACGACACAACACAATGCACAGGACTAATTTAATTGTGTTTTGGCTTGTTTACGTTGTATTGTGAAGATATCGTTGTGTTGTTCACTTATGGAACACCATATGAACATTCTGATAATAATCACTTTATCACTTTACCCTTATCACTTATCACTTTATACTTTTTTTCCCCATTCAGTATTTAATATTTATTTTTAAACCTATTCTAATAATACTATTGCACATATATTTTCACAAATAATAATAGCTGAAAATGATAAGTACTGTATTTACAATTAAACAGGATACTGCAGGAGACAGCAATTATTTCATAAACACTTGTGCTGGAAAACATACTGGTTTACATTACACTTTCTGGTTGTCAAAAATGAGCACAACATGCCCATAATTAATGTGAACTACAATACAATGGCAATAATAAATAAAGGTTTGTCTTAAATGGGCCACTGTTTGAATAATTTGCACCTGAGTAATAAATAACATCAGTTGTGATTTAATTCTGTGGCTTTTTATCATGTTAGCATCAGTGTGGTTACATGATCTACTCTGAATGACTAATAAGATGAACACTCACCACTGCTTTCCTCTTCAGGAGCTGTACTCTCCACCTACATAAAGTAAAATAATAATAATATACATTTATTTCACTGTAACACAGAGAGGCAAAAATCTGCAATCTCTAATATCAAGAACAATTATGATCACTGCAGTACTGTGCTTATGAGCATAGTGTCCTGTATTCAATCTAACTTCTGAGTTTTATGTAGCATACTAGGTGTACATACACAAAGATAAATACATATCTGCGAAAGTCCCAAAAGTAAAACAATGCAAGAGAGTTAAAGCCGGAGCACTAACATGAAGAACTTGTCAGAGTTTAGGTAAGTTAGTTGGACAGTATGCTGTACATGAATTACCTGTGAATCAGTTCTTGAGACAGAGGTGCTGGTGATGGACTGAGGTTGCTGAGTGATCGGCTCAGGTTCTTCTTCTTCTTCTTCTTCACCGGAGTCCCTGGGCTCCTCCTTCTCTTGAAGCTCCTCAGGCTCTGGCTCAGGTTCAGATTCAGGCCCTGGTTCCTCCAGTAGAGGTGAAGAGGACTTGAACTCCTCCACAGGGGTTTGAACTGTGAACGAAGTGTCTACAGCCTCTGCCTCTTGTCCTTCAGGAAGAAACTCCTTAACTGAAGGTACTTGACACCTGTGTATACACAAGGCATGACGCAGACAGCAGCCTTTATATAAACAACAAGCTAATCACATGGGTAAGCTGTGTCAGCTGTAAATAAACTCACATAAGCACAATTTTCGCATGATGGAGCAACAACAGACGCGTGCCTGTTTTGGTTAATTTTAAACATTTCCAAAATATGATAAACTATACGTTATACGCGTTACCGTCGTGTTATTATAATGAACTTACTCTGAAATCAGACGCGGTGTTTGAGAGCATCAGGTAACGCAGTGTCCGTATCCATCCATTTCTGTGCCGTTTGTTTATAAATTAACGTGATGGAAGTTTTATATGATGTTGACGCGATTAACTAGAACGATATAAATGTTTCTTTTAGAAGTGAGGAATCTGCGCCATGCTTCACAGAGACGAGGCAGAAAACAAGCACCAGAGGCGCGATTAGTAACCATAGCACCGCGAGCCTCTATGGGATGCCATGCGGTTGCCAGGACACAACATAATATTGAAATATTAAGCAGTGCACCGGAAATGCGTGTACTGTAATTATGTGTCGCCATATTGTTATAAAACAATGATTTAGCCTACAAATACAGATACATTACAAATAAAACATGTTCACTACCAGGAAAGCATGAGAACAGGTTGATAGAATTTATTATAAAAATAATAATAATAAAAATGTATGTCTTACTCTGCAATTTGATTTCGTATGACTTCTATATCACTTTCCTCTTCGTGCAGCACTTGTAATCTGTGACACAGAAAAAATTATGTTATTAATGTTTTAGTAGACTATGCATATCAAGCATGTTAGCAAATATTTAATATTAAAGGGACAAAATGTGAAATTTCAAGAATTGGTCACTGAAAAACCAACAATTGTGGTGCTTAATATTTTTATGGAAAACATGATACTTATTTTCAGGAGTCTTTGATGAATAGAAAGTGCAAAAGAAAGCACTTATTGGAAATATTTTGTGACTTGAATAAAACTATATATTTTTTTAATCTTACTTGCCTTACCATTGAGTGGTAACAAATTACAATTTCCACAAAATATTCAGAAGCAAAAACGGGTTTGAACATATTTCTGTCTGTATGACAAGGATATACATTTATCATACACACAAAGAGGGGTTAGTTTGATTGATTTTTTTTGTTGGTGTGCATGAATTACTCTTGATCAACATCTTCTGGCTCTTCTGCAATGGTTTGAATACCAAACCGGGCCTGTGCCAACTCCCTGACAGCCATCTCTGCTGTCTGCCGTGCCACCTCTTCTGCCATTCGAGCCATCACCAGACGCTCCTGTATCCACCTGTACCAGAGAACAGCACCACAAATGTGACCCTGCACCACAGCACCAGGCTTAATTGTTGCAATGGCAAAAAAAACATTTTATGGTTCAAAATTATAGATTTTTTTTGAATGCCAAAAATCATTATAAAAATCATGTTCCATAAACATATTTAGTAAATTTCCTTCCATAAATATATTTAAACTTAATTTTTGATTAGTAATATGCATTGCTAAGAACTTCATCTGGACAAGTATAATTTGCACATCATCTGAAAGCTGAATAATTACAATTAAGGCTTGTTTTTCACTCTTAAAGTAATAGTTGACCCAAAAATAAATGAATGAGTTTGTTTCTTCATGGGAACAGGTTTGGAGAAATTGACCATTATCACTTGCTCACCAGTGGATCATCTGCATCAACTGGGTGCCGTCAGAATGAGAGTTCAAACAGCTGAGAAAAACATCACAATAATCCACAAGTAATCCACACGACTCCAGTCCATCAATTAAAGTCTTGTGAAGTGAAAAGCTGTGTATTTTTCAGAAACAAATCCATCAAGACGTTTTAACTTTTACTTTCGTTTCTGGCCAGAGTCCATAATCCATAATAATGCTTTCAGTGAAAAAGTCCATCCCTTGTTGGGGTCTTGTATCAAAATCCTTCAAAAAAAATTTCAAAGTGCTTTGGACTGTTTCTGTTTGTAAATAGTGGTTGATTCGATCATATTTTGCCCTTGATTCAGAAGAGGTGACGATTATACAGGTGAAAGCAATTTTATGGAAAGAGGACTAGTATTTTAGCTGAAGGCGAGTGGGTGAAATGAATTATGGCATGAAGGATGCTGTCTCATAATCTGAATTTGTGCTCTGCATTTAACCCAGCAATGAACACACACACAGAAACACTGTGAACACACACAGCAGTAAGAACACACACACACTGTGAACACACACCCAGAGCAGTGGGCAGCTAATGCTGCGGTACTCAGGGAGCAGTCGGGGGATCACCTCAGGCATGGTTTTGAAGGTGGATGGAGCACTGGTTATTCAATTCTCCCACCTAAAATTCCAGCCGGAACTGAGACTCGAACCCACAACCTTCAGGTTACAAGTCCGACTCTCTATCAATTAGGCCATGACTGAAAAGGCCCTTGATGATGGATTTGTTTCTTAAAAACCTTTACCTTTTTGTTACACAAGGCATTAATTGATGGTTTGTGGATTATTGTGATGTTCCGATCAGCTGTTTGGACTCATTATGACGGCACCCATTCACTGCAGAGGATCCATTGGTGAGCAAGTGACAATGCAAAATGTCATCAAATCTGTTCTGATTAAGAAATAAACTCTTGTACATCTTGGATGGCCTGAGAGTGAATCACTGTGTTTCCAGCAAGAGAAAATTGTATTACCGTTCCTCCATAATTAATATGGCGGTGTCCTCCGCCTCTCTCCTGATGTTCTCGATCAAGGGTGTCCATCGTGCAGTTTGGGTCTCTGCGTCCTCCAGTTCTATGTGTGCTTGTGAAGGTGTGGTGACACTCAGTGGAAGAGATTGTTCCGGTGACCAAGGTGTTTGTGGTTGGGACTGAGGTTGTGAATTTGGCAGTGAGTTTGTTGCTGCACATGTTTCTTCTTGAGCCTCATCTTCAGAGTCAATCTCCTGAAGAACAAGGTCTGCAGGAGCTGACCGAGCACTGCCTGCTGGAGACACAGCCATGCTTGTGGACCGTTTTAAAACCTCACATTAGACCACCCCCCCCCCAAAAAAAAGACGTGTTTTAAATTTAATGTGATGAGGTATTTTTGAACAGAACAGTTATCCAGTCATATAATGAACAATTTCAATTTATTTCACTTTAATAATTCCTTTACTTTTAATATTTCAAACATCAGGACACATTGACATTTGATTGCTTAGAAAATAGAAAACATCTGTAAGATTAAATAAAGGCCCATTATAAAAGGATATATTTAAAAAAAAATTCTATGGTTGAGAGCAAAGTTATCTGCATGTGTTTTTCCAAGGTATTTTTATTATTATTATTATGCCAATAGAGACTGAATCCCTTTACACAGGAGTGCAATTATTAATTTCCTTTATTAATGAAATGCATTAATTGCAATATTACATTAAGAATATAAAATATTAATATACATTAAATACATACAGATTCCATGCCAACAAAATAAAAAATACAATGTTTACACTACTGTTCAAAGTTTGGGGCCAGTAAAACTTTTAAGAAATTAATTCTTTTATTAAGCAAGGTTGCATTAAATTGATCAAGTGTGACAGGAAAAACATTGATAATGTTACAAAACATTTATATTTCAAATAAATGCTGTTCTTTTGAACCTTCTATTCATTAAAGAATCCAGAAAAAAAAAACATTTATCATGGTTTTCACAAAAACATTAAGCAGTTTTAAAAACTGATAATTATAACTGTTTCTTGAGCAGAAAAACAACATGATTTCTGATGTCACACTGAAGACTGGAATAAAGATGCTGAAACTTTAAGTAACATTAATTAACAACATCTTAAAAAATATAAAAAAAGGGAATTCAGTTATTTAAACTATAACAAGTTTTCACAATATTTCTATATTTCTGATCAAGCCTCGGCGAACATGACCTATTTCTTCAAAAAACACTTAAAAAAAAATTCTTAAGGACCCTAAACTTGTAATGTACATGTCTTAAAAGCAGCCTGAAGAGCAGCCACAATTATGTCAAGGCAGTACATAATGTGTTTTTTCTACTCTTTTCATTTGAGTACATTTTTAACACATACAGTATTAGGGAAACTTGCAGCAAAATGAATGATAATTACATCTCACGAGGATCGTAAATGTTTTAAGACAAGTACAGTCAAGCCAAACTAAATGTCAGTTTGTAAAGATCACTGCAGCAACAAACACCCATCTGAGAGACGCCAGCTATTCATACAGTACTGAGAGTCTAACTTTAAGTTAATATATATATATGTTTATGTATATGTGTGTGTGTTTTTGGCTAGTTATACAGTAAGTTAAACGTAAAGGTTATTAAAAATATATTTGTTATACAGTACAGAGAAAGTCAGGCATTACATTCAGTAGATTTTCATAGCTGCCTGTTCATTCAAGAAAGCTACAAAGTCACTGTTCTTCTGTCTCCACTGTCCATTTATCTGTGACTGTGTAATGCTGTTGCGCTCTCTCTCCTTGTGTTTACAGGGTTCTCAGTGTCCTCTCCCCTGTAACAGAAGGAGAAGATGGACTGAGTTATGAGTTTGTCCTACACTGCAACAGAACCGCTCACCCTGAGGTTTTTCTAGTTGTATTTTGATGTCTCACAGAGTGGGTCATGTTAGCCATGCAGTGATCTTTGTGTTTTCATATTCGACTGAAACCAAGCTTGAGTTTCCAGGAAACAAACCCAGTTCGTCATTAAAAACTGTGTTGAAAGAGGAACATCTTACTCACCATTTTGCACAATCTTCCCGTCCTCCTGGTGGAAAGAAAGGGAGTCAGTATCGAGAAACATCTATTAAACATCTGAGCTAATAATGTCAAAGCTTTACACCTCACTTACCAGACATCCTTCTTTGTTTTTAAGCACCGCTTGTGGCATTGAAAGACCAAGACCCTGAACAATCCAGCCTACCATACTGAAAACAAGAGGGACGTGAAGTGAACATCTATGCCAATTTTCCAGTAAGCAATTGCTTACTTCAAAAGAGAGAATCCAATTTGCCGTGACTCACCTGGGGGATGTTTTTGACTCGATCTCCGTCACGCTGGTTATCGACTCTGGAGGAGGTGAATAAACTGAACCAAAGCAAATATGAAGCTAAACAATTACAATCTTTCAAAATATAGCTGTTTTATAGCTATAAATGTAGCTAAAAATACCTTTGTTTGAGCACTGTGATGACCTCGGGGTGGAAGAACTGGAATTTGGGGGTCTGGTCACATGTTGTGGTATAGCGTTCTGGAAGCCGCTCTTTATCCAGGTCATTACACTGTTCATACATTAAAATAAGCAATTCATCTACGTCTTTGATGGCCTTGGGGTTGGTAAATTAAAAATTTTTGGGTGAACTGTTCCTTTAACTCTCTAGAGTTTGGATAATAGCAATAAAGATGCTTGCTTTAGCAACCATTTTCAGTAAACGTAAGGCACCAAATTTATATCTAACAATGTCAACTTTCCTCCCGTGTGCTTCACAGAATGACACTCACTTAGGAGGGAACTGAGCAGCTGGTTCCACCTCCGACTCGTCTTCTGACACCAGCTCTACTACTGGTATATGTGCCAAAGGCTCCTGGTCTGATGTAGGAGATACACAGGAAATGTATGAAGCTTTAGTACTAAACCCATACAGTTTATTAGTTCAACTGTTTTTCTTAAAAGACTGACTGATACACACCTGGAAGTTCCTTTGTCTCATAAACCTGAAGTAAACAGAAAAAGAAAGAACAAAACTAATGAAACGGCAGAAAACTATTTGTTGTGATTTGCAAGAATTTTACAATGTACCATATTAAGTCACTGTTTACAATTCTAATAAATTACTTAATTTAATGATAACAAGAGTTTCAGACAGGTGGACAAATGATAGTGATATATTATTTAAAAAAAAATGTGTTTAAATGAATAATAAATGCATTTTATGATTTTGTTTACATTCCTAATGTAATCTTTATTAAATATAATAAATATTAATCATTAAAACTTACCTTAAGTAAATAGTAAAAGCAAATGAAAACAGAAAGTGTAAAGGAAAACAGAAAAAATATTCATTTTCAAAGTTGTTAAAATGTACCATACAAAGTGAATATTTATTAACTATTTACTTAATTATTTATTTAATTCTTATTTATTAGAATAATAATAGGCATACATGGTCTCAGAAGTTTACTCTTTTTTTAGATACACATCAGATAGGTATTGTTTCCAAATTAATAATATTACGATTAATGTATTTAATTGTTTTCTAAAATATAAATACAAATTAAAAAAAGCTTAAAAGCTTAAACTATTAAAAATATATATATTTTAAAAATAATAAATATTATTGTCAAATGTATTATATATAATCTTTATATATTTTATGGTTTAGATCATTTTCACACTTTTTTTTTTTTGTTATTTCTACTATTCTGATAAAAAATAAAGTCTTGCACATAGTTTTCTAACCTCTGTGACTTCAGATTCTAGAGTCTGGTCCTGTATGTATTTCTCATCGGGCTGCGGGACCACCTTTCCAATTCCTTGTGAGATCCAGCCAATGACTCCAGCCCTGGCAGACAGAGAGGGCTCACTGACCACCTCCATGCTGTCAAACACACTTCATGCACAGTGATTGAATATTCATAGCCTTACCTGTCCATAGAACCTTCATCCTGAAGTGACTGCAAAATAAAAAATAGAATTATATATTGATGTTATTTTGGTTTAAGTGCACATTAATATGCAATACCAAATGGTATTAAATATCAAACTACTTTAGCTGACATGAAATCAGTACTTTAGCATCAGGGTTGGCTCTCGTAAGAAGAGGACTCCCTGCAGGTTGGGGCAGTGCGCTTACGAAACCGTTGGAGATCCAGTTCAACATACCACTCTGAACACTGAAACAAACAGATTTCAGCATGTCTCATGTCCAGACAGTCAGGGAATATCTTTTGTGCACTTTACTGGAAAGATCGGTCAAAACTCACCTGTCCTTTGAGGTTTGAGATGACTGGTCTTCCTCCCTGCCTGTTTTGGCTGAATTGAACTTGTCTGCATAACAATAAAAGAGATAGAGGCTCATTGTACATTAGTATATTATATTTAGATATTATATTATATTTAGTACATTGTAAGGCCACCAAACATAAAGTGAGACAATATATATTACATTAAACCTAATAAACGATCGAGTGCTGTAAATGTACCTCGATTCGATGTTTTTCCATTCTTCAGAGAGAGATTTAAGAGAATTAGAGGTTCATTAAATGAGAGGACATCAATGCAACAGCAAGACGATAATATGAGAGCATCATTTTTTATATCTAGGAATTCAAGTAATATTCAGATTCGTTTTTGAATTTATTATTGGCCTTTTTAACAGTTTCATAGATATAATATAGAAAGGGAAGCTGGGGTGTGGAAAAGGGAATGGGTTTAGAAAATGTTGCAAGCAAGATTCAAACTTATATTATCCACATGAGCACCATGGCTCATTATTTCAGATCAAGTGTGTTAACCACTAGCCCAGGGGCTTCAAACTACAAATTACTTGGCAACAAACATCTTGAATTCATGCTTGTAAAACACTAAAACAAACATGTATGTCATGACCCCATTTAGAGGCAATCAGATTACTTGCACTGTTAAATAGTCACAGATATTTGTGAGGTGTGCATTATGAGTCCATGTTAATGGGCTTGTGGGTTTACCGCAGTGATTGCTTCCTCCCTCAGATCCTCTTGTGTATCGGGAGGATGTGGCACGACCTTCACCACCCAGTTAAACATCCTGAGGGAAGGGAAAACTCTGTTAAAACTCCTATTGTTTGAGTCAACAGGGAGTCAGTCTTAACCTTGAAATAAGAGAATCATGTTTCATCCTTGTCAGGCTTAACTTAAAACCCTTCTTCAGGACCCAATTCTTGTGTATTTGCTTTACTCAACAATATTAAAAGGGAGTTGCTTCCAAGACGAGGATTGCATCGTTGGGAAAGCCCACTGAGACTTCTATTCATCCAAACTATAAGGGCACTTTTCCAGGGAAACCCCACATACAGTTTCAAAAACAGAATGATGTCACATTTCCCACATCCTTTAGCAAACACAAGAGGTTTGATAAGCTTGATGGAGAACAATAAAAGTGTTTTTTGTGGGTCTGCAGACTAGTTCTCACGACAGGCTTGCTCTAAAATTATTTTGGACCCAATTGTCTTACATAAAATGTGATGTTATGAAAGTCCCAGTATGGCAGGCCTACTGTATATGGCAGCCATTCAAACGATTAGCAAACGGTTGCATGGAAACGGTGTTCAGGAAGTCAAGCAAAAGTCATTTATTCACTTTGATCTTTCACTCTGTCCATCTAAATGTTTTGCACAAAGCAAAATGCACAAAGCAAGTTCACCCTGAGGACCAAAACACTAATCATCTGTTAGCATCTAAAATGGTGAAAATGTATCATAATAATAAACATTTTCCAAATCAGCATTTTAATGATTTCTGAAAGATCACATAACACTGAAGACTGGGGTAATGTTTTTTTTTTGTAAAATTTTAGAATTGTAGTAATATTTCGCAAATAAATGCTGCTTTGGTAAAAAACCTATTTCAAAAACATACAAAAAATCGTACTGACCCTAAACTTTTTAATGGAACAGGAAACAGAAATGGACGAGCAGAATTAAGAAATGGTGTACGATCATGTTAAGGGTGGATTAGTGTAATGTGGGACACTGACTAATGTGGGACACTTAAGCTTCAGTGCGTTTATCTCTTCTTTAAAATTAAAGTGAACATGATTGGCGTTGAATTCAAGCAGGGGTGTAAAGTAATTGAAATCACTTGACTTTCTGGAAATTATGTCAGAAATGTTGCCTAGTAAATCAACAAACAGGAAGTACCTCTTGTAAAGTTCACTGAAATGACATTGACATAGGATTTAGACTAAATTAATGTTAATGATATAAATCAGTTATAAATAAAACAATGTTCTAAATTGTTATCAAATTAGGTTTCTGATGAATTTATACATCCACAAATTCTTAAACGATTTGGCACAAGGAACACTAATATATGTGCCATTTCCCCTTTAATTACAATTTCTGAATGTCTTCTGATTTAGATAGGGAACATCTTGGGTATCATAATCATATAACATTTTGATGTATCTTTTTGGCTTCATTTGAAAATATGATGCACAAGTCAAAATGGTTAAAAATGTCCCACATTACCCTAATCCACCCTACCATGCTAAACAGCATAGGCTAAAACCTTATTGTATAGTGTTTAACTATTTAAAGTAAGTCCACTTGAAAAAAAATTCAGAAATGTAATTTTAATTATGGTAGAAAGGATTAATATACTGGCTAATCCTAAAACACTCATCAGATCTAAATCACTACTTCCTTTAAGAGCACCATCATCATGCTAAATCATGCTAAAAGACGGATTCCAGACAGGAAGGCAGTTATTATAATCAAGTTTTTTACCTGAATGTTTAGCAGTGGTTGGGCATTCCGTGGGGATTGAGACCATTCAGAGTGGACTTCAGCAATCTGTGTGGATTAGGATTGCGGCAGCACTGGGCTAACGGGATTAAATCTTGAAGGACAGTGTTACCCCTCACAAGACGACACTTAAAAACAATGGGAGCTGTTAACCAGGTTAAGGGCTGTAATGTGAAGAATTTGATCTTCTTAATACAAAATAATAATGATAATAATAACAATAACAATAATGTGCACACATCTATTACAATAATTACAACACATCTAACGCTATATTGTTTTTCACTATTATGAAATATGTAAATTTCCTTAAGAAAAGTGTGAATATTAGTGTATTTCTCCATGCAAAACTTTTCAGCATGATGTCCAAATGTTCTGAGTGGTTGCTAGGGTGTTGTTATAGGGGTTGCTAAGGTGTTCTGAGTGGTTGCCGTGTGATTACAAGGGTGTTCTGGGTGGTTGCTGCCCCGGTTCAAAAACAGCAAAACCCAGAGTTTGAATTAATATACACAGATATAAGTGCACAACATAAAGACAATACGTTCTCATACCAAATCGATAAGATTTGGGTTTCGTATAATTAGCTATTCAGAGCTGACAGTGAGAGTAACTAGCATCCAGAAAGCTAATTCATGCTACATGCTAATTTTGTTAGCCTCTCTATGCCCTGCACCTGCACTTTGCATTTCTAGTTCATCAAATGCCACATAAGAAACATGTTTACTGTGATTCTTTGACTTTTGAGGGTAACCGTGCCTAACTTGTTGCTTTAAGAAACCAATGACATGGCTATGCTAGGTCTGAGCAGCTAAACAGCACAGATCCAATAATGAGATGAAGGCAGGATTAGCTCTGAAGCAGCGAGAGGCCAATGCAGCTGATCAAGGGCAAGCTGTTGCCTTACAAACACAAACCACAGCCGTTTTTTTAGGCAAACCATAAACTGATCTCAGCAGGTAAGCACCTAAAGCATATCACTGGCCCATATCTCCACCGTGCCCTAGAATCTGATTGGAGGAAATGTAGTAGAGAGTTAATCTAATCCTCTAACAGGATACTGCTAGAAGAGAGTGAAGTGAATAGTCCAACGAGCTTGTTTTAGGAATTATAATGAGAAATGTGTAACTAGTTAATTATTTATTGTTATTAATAATTGTTATTTATACAATTATTTGGCAGGTGTGACGTAAAATAAAAAGAACAAAAATGGCTGTAGCCTCAACTGCCGATCCAGTTAGCCCTTGGGGGTAGCTGTAATGCCCCATTAAAAACAATAAATGATATGTATTTAAAAATTATAATTAAAGATTCAGAGCACAGGCTAAACTTGCAGGCTAACTGACTAGCGGTGGTTCCCTGAAAAAGTAGCTGAACATTTTAAACACACATTTACAAAAATATCAAACATTTCCAAAGGGTTTAAGCAGAGCTAGCAGACTAATTGGCTAGGAGTATGCTATGCTAATTCGCTGAAGGTGTTACAAGGGTAGCTGTTTCTAATGCTCTATAATCATAAAACTATATAACGGCTAATATGGATATTATGGAGACACCTGATTAAACTAAAAAGTATAATATATACCATATAAAGATATAAAATCATACATTTGCAAAGGCTACTATACACACACACACATATATATATATATATATATATATATATATATATGTGTGTGTGTGTGTGTGTGTTTGTGTGTGTATCAATTATATGGGAACATTAGCAAATAAACTAATGGACTAATTGGTTAGTGGTATGCTAAGCTAGTTCACTAAAGGGGTAGTTGGGTTAGCTGCTTGCAACGTCCGATCAAACAAAAGTATGATACAATTCAACAATTGCAGAGGTTATTAGAAAGTAAACATAGTTACTACAATTTTACTATAATAAAAACATGTTTTTCTATCGTGTAACCATTTGTATAACCACAATTTTACTACAAATATCATGGTTCAACTATTTAGTTTAGCAAAACTATGGTTAATGTGTGGTTAATATGGTTTAAAGCATTAGTTAGCTTTCATAAGGGCGATTTAAATAAGCAGGTCAATTAGCTAGTGGAATGCTAAACTGGGATCCTGAGTTTGCTCGCAGAATCCAAGCTAAAACAGTATTAGATCGTAGATCATTCTCAAAAAACGATCTATTGTTTTGGTTATATACTACTATATAACATTTATAATACATTTACGGTCAAAATAACAGATGACATGCATCATAAATGGAATTTGTATGTGTTTGTGTGTTTTGTTCAGCAAATGGAATCACTTTGGAGGCAGACTTGATTCAGCAGACGGCTACATGTGGCACCTTCAGCTCAATAGCAGGAAAATAACATTTACACTGCCATAACATAACTGATATGCTTAGATTAAACAATTAAAGATATATATATATATATATATATTCACAGTTTAAAAGTGTCATTGTACTCCAACCAAAACCAAGGAAGTGCACGATTAGCAGAGGAAGCTAAAAATTAAAGAGGTACTTACATCCATATACTCCATTTTATTGTGAGCAAGCTATATACCAGATAATATCTGTGAACAAAAGCAATACATGCCCTGCATGATTTACTCATTTGTTAATACAAAAAAAATGCAAATCAAAAATCTAATAAAACATCAAATTGAGAGTTGTTCATTTGGCACTACAAAAAAAAAAAAAGAACAAAAAAAGGAACAAACATTCATATTGACATGAAATACAAAAAACACAGGTTTAAAACACTGAAGGCCACGTGAACAAAGCATTTTTTTTTTTTTTTGCTCAAACTTCACCTAGTCTACTAAGAAGTAAAAACAAGTACATAATACAGTGGTGATGGTCTTCACTATTAAGGCACAAATTTGGCCTTGAAAGGCACTGACGGACACAATCCGAGGCCAGGAATGCCTCTCAAAATAACTTCACAACCGGGGGAGACTGGAAGTACAGTGGGGAAAACAAACTTTGAGGGGGGAGAAAGAAGAAGGGGTACGCTTATGTAGGTCACGATGACAGTACAGCCACGCCTCGAATGGCCTTTCCTCCCTCCTCCTCGTCTTTGGCACGCTCAGAGGAAATGCTGGCAGGCTACAAGCCCCCATCCCCCTCTTTTTCTCTCCATAAAGTCCCAAATCAGCAACATCTGTGTAATGCAAGTCAGACAATGCTCCACGGGGGAAGAGACTATAAACCCTGCTAAATGTGCGTGAGACAATTTATTAAGCCTGGCTTTTCTTTTAACCCTGTGCCTTCTGCAAGGCCTTGCAACGGAGTTTGCGGTTTCCTCCATTATTGAGGCTAGTTCAGCAGAGGATGTGAAAGAAATGTGCTGATCTGAGCTTGTTTTCATACATCCAACGTTTCCCACAGTCTGCAATCGAACAGACTCAAGAGGGAAAAACTCGCAGACGGACGAATCACTCGTAGCATGTAAACATGAAAAAAATGACCACAAAACAATCAAAAGTGCAAATTCTACATTGGGAACAGGGTTTTTGATGGGATGAGCACCATAAATGACAAGGTGGGTCTTTCTCAGAAAACATGTGCGGGAAGGTTTGGCTATTGGGTGGCGAAAGTGTGCGAATGTTTTCAGACCCACTGCTGCAGGGATCTTTTGCAGTGAACTAACACTTTGGACGTCTCTTTCCTCTGGAGTGTGGTGATGATGATGTATATGACTCCCAGAATGCACAGCACAAGAACTAGAGGCACGATCACCAAAATGAGGGTCATGATGTGTTCATCAGTCTCGTTCACTCTTAAAATGACATCATCTTCCTTTTTCTCATCTTCTTCATCATCATCTCGTTCGTTGTCAGCGTCTTGATTCTTGTCGTTCGTCTCGGGCGATCGATGGTCAGGTTTTACGTCCGTTTCTGCGTCAAAGTGCACCCGACAGCCCATGAAATCGTTTAAAATGGATCTTGGGTATCCAGTGTCAACCTTCATCCGCTTGTTATCGAACCTCCAGTACTTGGTGTCTTTGTAGAAATAAGTGTACGCTGTGTGGAAAAGAGTTAGAATGTTAATTAGCGTATATAAATACACCAGTGACTAATGATTCCATGTAATCATCGGCAAATGCTCGATCAAACAAGATTCTATCCAGGCTCTGAATTCCAGAGCTATAAAAAGACGTGCCAAAGATGCTCATAAACCATGGAGTGAAATTAGAAGTGAGAGCAGAACGTTTTCAAGTCAAAGGTCTTATTGCACCCCAGCTTTTTAGCAATGAGGTCACATTTCCCTCTCAGTTTTGGATTAATGGACTCTCTTTTTTCATGCATTCAGCTGTGAAATTTTCTTGAGCAGCGTCCCCCGGCCTGACTCACCTCCATCATCGCTGAGGAATGCCCCTTTCAGGGAGCCAGGAATGGATCCCCACTCGCCCACTGGTTTAGGGTAATCTTTCTCCACGGCACGGGATTTTTCACTAAACTGCCAATATCTTCAGGATAAAAATCAAATAATACTTTAATTCTATGTCTATGCTAATACAAAAAGGATCAGTTCAATATTTTTTCAACAAAATAAAAAAAGGCACAAGTCATAATATTTCAGTTCATAATTAAAAGAGCGAAGCAAGAAATTATATTTTGTTTACAAAAAAGAAAGAAAAAAAAATCAAGCTTATGCATTTTAATTTGTGATTTAATCATAATAAATTATTATATTTTATATATTGTTATATTATTGATACGACAGTCTTAAAGATGCAATAGGTGATTTTCTTCAGATTTTTTTGTTATGCTGGTTGAAAGTCCTATATTGCCTATATTTCTTTTTAAACCCACCACTAAAAGATTAAGACACTACCTGACCCAAAATATCACCTAAAGTTTCTACTGCTTTTTCTTAGCCATTTCAGAATCTGGAAAAATGACTGGGGCTAACTTGTTACTGCAGTCGAGCGATATGAATATGTGTGATGTACGGCATGATAAATGCTCGTCACTTCTGCTGCCGAAACTTTGTCAGCCTGTGGGTCATTTGGTTTATTGAAAAACGACTGCACTGATTTGCATGTTTCTTAAAGGGGGGGGGGGGGGTACAATGGTGTTTCATGTATTCAGAGTTGTTCACAGTGTTAAAAAGATGGATTCTCATGCTAAACAGGGCCAAAGTTTAAAAAAAATAATTTACCCACTCATTTCGGTTCAACCCGAGCATCACTGGAAGGTACGTCCAATCAAAGCACTCATTCCGAGCGTGTTTATTGACTTTCCTACCTGCCAGTCAACATATGCATTTGCATACCTCTGCGCACCTGGTTCGCGCAGACAGGATATGTCATCAGCGCGTTAACGTACGATATGCAGACAGAGCGAGAACGGCAGGCAAACATCAACAATCTGATCTTCCTTCATGGTATTGTAGTATTTTTACTAACGGTACTATAAAGTTCTCACCGGTAAATGACACATGGTGTATTGCAGTAATGCTGTGATGTTGTAATGCTCGACTTTTTTTTTTTTTTTTTTACACAAAGTTTTATTTTTATTTTTGTTGTTGTTGTTTTCAGGTGAAAAGTTAGATTGAGTAATATGTGGACAACTTTTTTATTTTTATTTTTTTAAGTTAACTATCCTTTAATTTAAAGGAATAGTTCACCCAAAAATGAAATCATCATTTACTCACCCTCCACTTCTTCTGATGCACACAAACGATTATATTACAAAAAAAATGTTGTTAACCAGTTGACAGTAGCCACTGACAACCATTGCATGGAAGAAATTACTTAGAAGTCAATGGCTACTATCAACTGTTTTGTTACCAAAATGTCTTCAGAAGAAAAACTCCTACAGGTTTTTTTTAACAAGTGGATGATGAATAAATGATAACAGGATTTACATTTTCAGGTGGACTATCCCTTTAAGTCCCAGATAAAACTGCCCACTAAAGTAGCCTCATGTTTTTCTGTTAATGGCTAACTCTCAAGCATGACACATCTGGCCTTTCCCACAAGGGCCCCAGCATGTTTACCTGTCTCCTCTGAAGAAGTGCGTATAGCCTGACGGTTCCCACCACACTGCTGTGTCCACTCTGTCAGGCATGCCTTGACCATAACGAAACAAGTCCTGAGGGTATCCGGGCTCCACGTCTGCTTCTCTGAAAAGCCAGTATTTACTTCCTGCGGGAGCGATACAAAATACAAAGAGGGAATGGACAAAAAGCCACATTAGATGGAAAGACTTGAAGGGGAGGGCTTGCATGGCTGAGAGATGATATCACAGAGACCTCTATTCAGTCAATGAAATTGCACAGAAAAGGTTTTGTGTTGCATGAAGCAAAGTTCTCCTCAAACCTGAAATCTCATAATTTGCATAAACAAGAAAACAACAACTGTGTCGCTTTCTAATACACGTGCCCTGCTGCAAATTGTCCAGGTTTCTTCTCTCAAAATGAAAACAGAGCAGTCAGCATCTGGAGCTGAAGCTGACGCAATGCAGGCGAAGTCCTGAGATGCTGCCAGACTTTTCTTCTTTCCTCTCTGAGAGTTTTACAGGTGACATAATTTGACTCCAAGATGCTGTTACAGCAAGAGGAACAGATGTTTCAAGGAGAAGTAGATTGATATCTGGGAAATATTAAATTATTTTGATGCTTTGTCGTTTTCAAAGATGTTGGTCATCCACGATCACTGTCATAAAGATAACTCTCGATCACAATATTTACAGCTTCTCTGGGGCAAAAAAAAGAGGGGGATAAAAAAAAGAAGAAAAAATATATATAAAAAAACAAAAAAGTGCTGTCAAATTGATACACTGTGATTATGCGCATCCAGAAAAATGTTTGCATTTACATAATGTATGTACTGTGTATATTTATGTATATAAAAATACACACACACACGTGTGTATATTTAAGAAATATATTGTATAATATATACATACACTACATAAACATTTATTTTGAATGTGACAGCATTTGTTTTTTTCAATTAAAACAATTAGATAATGTTTATTACTGTTATCATTATAATTGTTTAAAAAAATTGTAATCATAAAATAATTAAAAATACATAATTTTTCATCCTCTTTTCTTGCTTTAACAATTAACCTCACTTAGATTAAGTCATTTAAACATTTATTTCATGACTCAGACCTTTAAAGAACACGAATTTCCCATCATGCCGTTCATAGGCAGCGTCTATGTCCTCTGGAAGCCCCATCCAGAAGAAGGAGATTGGCATTGGGTAATTATCCAGAACCCGGTTCCTCCTAACCCTCCAGAACCAACGACCCTGACAAAGAATAAAAACATCCATGTAGTCATAACATTTACCGCAAATATTTATGCCTTATCAGAATGGTTTGACCATCTTCTTGCAGACACCGGATCCAAATTATGGTCAAAAACAAACTAAATACAATTGCTAGTGGTTTAAGACATATTTATATGGTTACTATAGTGTTCACTGTTATTAACCTTGAACACAAACATCTCGCCTCTCAGTACGGTCACTGTGTCAAAGTTCCCCTCGCAGATGTCAGGTGCATCCTGATCCGTGCGTGCTGTGGGCTGGGGTCTATGGGACCTCCTAGTGGGGCGGACCGGAGGCACCCAAGGCCTGGTGGGTTGCACTGAGGGTCTGGTTGTTTTCGGTTGGGCCACTGTAGTTGTGGGCTCCGGCTCAGCCGTGGTTGTAAACAGGGTTGTGGTGGGAGGTACTTGAGTGGTGACAGTCTCTGGGGGTCCTGTAAAAACCAAACCATAATGTATTTTCACACTTAGCTAAACATCCTCTTTTCCACACATACTGCATAGACACAGTACGCGTCACTTTTCCATCCAGCACCAGAAGGCCCATGAGGCTCATTCAGCCAGCAGTGGAAGACTTTCAAATGGAGAAAACCGACTCAAGCAAAGACACATACGCTGAAAAATTCATTGGTGTGAAATCAATGCAACTGGAGTGAAAACTCAAGCACATAAAACAGCAGAGTGAGGATAAACACTGTAACATAAATGTGGCACAGCTTAAAGAAATCACTGGATAATGACTGTTCTGCATTGGGAAAACTCACAGTTGCACAAGATACACATTTTGCTAATTTTTTAACTGCAAAAGTGTCATTTGGATAACACTGACAAAAATGTATTTGAAATAATTCTCACTGAAAATGAATGTGGCGTTCTAAGTGTGCTGTTATTTAGTGCAATAAACCTCGGATATTTCAATGTTTTGTATCACTCTGGGTTACTTGACTGTGTTAGTGGTGGGATTTTTTTTCTGGTGGGAACTCTTTGTGCAGGTTACATCATTAAACCAGACAAGTGAAATTAAATCTTCACTAAACTGATTCATTCAGAAGCAAAACAGAGTGAATCATTAAATCATACAGTTAACCGATTTATTAAAAAACATCGATTCATTTAGGGCTGAAACAAGTGACTGTCTTAATGAGTGAATCACTTAGTCAATCAATTCATGAAAAAAAAAAGATTTAGAAAGGAACAAAATGTTATTGTATTTAGGAGTGAATCACTGACACATTCATTTAACTGAATCAATTTAAAAACAAACACTGATTCATTCAGGAAAAAACAAGTGACTGTGTTAATGAGTGAATCACTCAGTCAATCAATTCAATAAAAGAAATTGATTTAACAAGGAGCAAAATGTGATTGTATTTAGGAGTGAATCACTGAATCATTCAACTGAATCAATTTAAAAACAAACACTGATTCATTCAGGAACTAAACATGTGATTGTCTCAAAGAGTGAATTATTGAATTGAGTAGTCAACAAATTTGTTAAAAACATTCATTCAGAAACAAAACAAGTGACTTTATTGGTTGAAATATTGAATTATTCACTCATTTAGAAACCACAAACCACTACTGGATTTGTTTTGTTCCATTGGGGCTTTGTTTGGAACTATTTTTGATGGCAGAATGAAAATGGACAACTTAATTTCCAACACTGTATCACAGATGCAATTAACTCAATATTAGGCTATCATTTATTGCATGAACTGTTGTGTAAAAGCCATATAACATGCAAATTAATGTGAATTCATACCATGGACCTAATTTAGAAAGGTTAGTTAACTGAAACAGGAAATACCTCAGACTACTTACCATAGATCTGGTGAATGCCATTTATATCATCTTCAGTCAATGAGAAGCTTTCTGTGTCCATCCACTGGTAGAAAGGCGCCATGATCGCAGAAGGGTTGTTGGAGTGCTCTAACCCCAGCGCATGTCCCAACTCATGAACCGCAACCAGAAACAAGTCAACACCTACAACCAAACAAGAACAGCAAGTTAAATGACTAAACTATAAACAAAGAAAAAACAACGGGTTAAATCTGTTTCTGAACAGTTCAAAGATATTTAAAATGTTGCTAACATTCATACATTTTCTATGGAAAAGTAAAAAAAAAAAAAGAAAGTAAATTTACTTTGAAGTAGGAAAAAGACTGCAGAAAATTGTTCACACCTGAGCCCTCCCGTTGGTTCAAGGTCCATGGCTCGTCTATATCGAAATGTGTGTCTCCTCCCATTCCGGGACCAGGGAAAAAAGCGTGTGCCAAAGAGCCCCCTTCCCCATCAAAGAGAGACATATCCCCATGATACCCAGAGGCAAACAGTAGTATTATGTCAGGCCCCTCACTACCATTCTTTATCTCGTGATACGGGACCTCCTCGAATCGCAGAGGCGTTACTTTCTCCCAAACCTTGAAGGCTTTGTGAATAGCCTTGTAGGTCTGCTCCTTGCCCACTTTGGGTGAGTGGTTCTGAATACTTGGGCAGAAAAATAAAGATTTTTTCCCCCTCATCATTAGCTTGATGATCATTAACTTGAACAATGTAAACTGAATTTGTTCTTCTGGTTGATTCACCTGTAAGTCAGCTCGCCCTGGTCCCATTTGTGGCCAGTAAGTGCATATCGCTTACGCCGAGTACCTCCCTCCGCTGACTCCTCAAAATGATCTGGCACTCCACAGCGAGGTCTTTTCATGGCACTGAAAAATAAAAAAATAAAGAATATTAATGCTGTCAAACGTTTAATCGAGATTAATCACATCCAAAATAAAAGTTTTTGTTTGCATAATATATGTGTGTCCTGTGTTGAAGCTCATCAAGAGAATGATGAGAATGCTCATCAAATCATTCTTATCATTAAAAAATACTAATTTTATTAAGTAATAAGTGGTATAGATAAGCTTCTTGACCTAGTTACACTGTAGTGTACACTGTATAAACGTTTCTATTTTCTCAGTTAACACAATCAAAACAGACTAAGTTCATCTTGTTGTTCAACAGGCAGTTGAATAAGAAAAAAAAAAGTCATACTTAATAGTGATCAAGTCCATATGTCCGGTCTCCTCCAGGCCATAGAAGCGCTGCATGTTCTTAATGGCACTAGAAAGGATCTGGGCCGAGTGCATGGTGGACATCTGTCTGCTAGCCTGGGACAGGTAAGCCATAGGTCCTCAGCCATGACTTTAAGGAACAACACACAGAAAATGTCGGAGAGTTGACAAGGTGTTGCAACAACTACTACCAAGAAGTGTGTTGACGATGGGATTACACAACAGAAAGAAAACATGAACATGCAGGAAGACATTAATAAACAAGTTGCTTTTTAATTACGCAACTATTCGTTAGAATCCATCAGGAGGTCTGGAGTAAGAGAAGTCTTAAACTAAATAAACAAAAAAAAAAAATGATTTGTGCACCAGAGGATAGTTTTAAATGTTTAGTAAAGAATTACATTTTAATATGAAGATTAATATTTGAAGGTGTTCTTTTTAGTTAAGACCACTGTCACAGACTACAGATGTAATCATCCTGAGGCACATCCATGACACCATCTGATGTTCATCAGAGGTTGCAGAAACTTCCTATTATAATTCTTGACGCTGAAAACCCTATGGTCCTGTAAGGAGTAGATAGAAACTATAAAATGTGCTTTTTATATAAAAAAATTCAGTTTTTTTTGTTATGTGTCCAGTAACCAATAAGTTATTTATGCTTTAAAATACAATAATAGGGTGATCATTAGATTTTCACACACACACAATACATTTAATAATAAAAACCATTGTTGTTGTAACAGCATTATATTTAATGAAAGCTTTTATGACCTATATAAACGTAAATGTATTTTTTATTTTTGTTCTGGGATATGTCTAACTGTTACACATTTATCACATGAAAATTATAGTTATTTAAAAGTTTAGCAATCATCCACACAATTCAAGTATGAATGGTGTTATTAGTAAACGTGATATTATTAGAACTATGAGTTGAAAAGTGAAAAAAAAAAAAAAATCGTTCAAACCTATTGCTAATTGTCAAGTTTTCTACAATTTGATTAATTGTCCTCTACATTATATTAAACCTAAAACTCATACTTTCACAATCCTGGAAGACCAAAGCAAAATGTAGCCAAACAGAATTTCACAACTCTATATGTACAGATAAACTCCACAAAGTTTGTTTGGTGTCGTCAGTATTTCAGCACAAAACACAAAACTAAGCATTAAGTCTACAAACCTCTGCGTTGAAAGCATCATCTTCTGCAGTCGTTTCAGCAATGTTGACACACAGCAGGATGAAAATCACAGTAACGAGTCTCAGAGACCGATGCGACCTGCTCCTGCGGACTGACATCTCTCCACTCCGGGACAACAATGAACACACTACGGTGCCTTCTCCTTCCCAAGAACCGCGTGATTAGATCGCAACCCGGGAAAATCTAGTCTTTTATCACCAAAATAATGCAATTGTTCTTCTCGTACCACAAACTCACCAGTTCAGTGCACGGTTTTCTTATCCAATCAAGTTTTATGCTTGTATTGCTATGCATGCAAACAGTTCGCATATCTCCAGTGGCGCGCGCACGCTTGTAAACTATAACATTAGCTTGACCTGCAGCTATGAACGCATTAAATACTGAATAAAAGACTACTTGGTGATGTGCATCGCACTGTTTGTGTTGCTATCAGCACCGCTTGGATAACCCCATCAGGAAATGTCGAGAACCAGGCGGCACTCGAAACGATCCTCAATCTGTTGCAGGACACCAAAGAGGAGCATGAAAGCTCATGATGAGGATCTCATGCTTGCTGATCTGCAGAATGCAGGCGCACGCGCACCCCATTCCCTGCCCACTTTTTCGGTTTACCTTTGTGATATTATGCACACCATTCTCGGATTTATAATAAACATTATATATGCATTCTTGAAAAACGGAGATAAAAAGGAGCTGTACCGAAATTGGTTTATTAAAAGAACAAAAACCGTTATGCAGATGTAACTTACATTTTTAGTTCTCACTGCCACCTGATGTTCATATACAGTACTGTAATTATAAAGTAGGATTCATATATAACGCAAGAAAAATGTATCTCTCTGTAAATCACATTCATCCAATTTTACTTCAAAACCAAAGTTTTCTTGACAGAACATTAATGTTCACTGAGGGTCCATTACCATGGAGTGTTCACTCAGAGCTAACATGCTAATGGTTAGCTTGTTCACTTGAGGTAGTTTTTATACCCAACAAAGGCCATTGTGTGTTGGGTGAAAATGTGATTTATTTAGCTATTTGTCATGTGTCTTCGATTTCCTGCTTTGGCAATACTGATAAGGACAAAAAGGAAGATGCCCAGAGTCCAAATCACTGCCAGTGGAAGAACCAGTGCAAGGAGATCTAAAATTGGACAAAATGCATATGGGTCAAACATGATAAAAAGTATGGTATATATGTATTAAAATGTCATAGGACACTACATACTTATCGTAGGTTGGACTGGTAGCTCTCGTCTGATTGGTCCATAAGACAGCAGGCCTTGAGCCTGCTCATTCATAACCACCTCTCTTTTGGATACGGTTTTACATTCCTAAAACAAATAAGGTCAGGTTAACAATGGAAAACCAAATGGTTTATAATAATAAAAAAAAAAGAACAACAACAACAACACACTTACAGGAATACAAGACTTTCCATCCTCAGGTGTGCAGAGATGCACAGCGCAGTGCAGGTAGAAAATGTGGGGCTCGTATACAAACCGAAACATATCAAACGAATAACGGACAGTGGACCCTTCACCGTTTCTTCCTGCAGGGTGTGCCGTACCATTACCAAACGAAGTCGTTTTGTCATTTGTGCACCTTGAGGTCAATTTAAAAAAATAAAATAAAAATAAAAACCCATCAAGACACTTCTGACAGGTGAAATATTTAGTTATTGCAACCAAATCTCATGAGAAAAACGTAATGATTACACAAACCACAGATTTCATATTTACAGTGTGATGTGTGGAAACACCCGAACCATCAGTGGAACTTAGTTTGGAAGGAACTATTGAGTAAAGGTGTTCCCACTTTTTGTTGTTTGACAAAATTTTGCAGCCAAAAACCCGTAATTTAAACAGGAATCCATGAGATCGGGAGTGTCGCTTGAGGGTAAAAGAAATTCCTCCCACAACAGACAGCTGCTTGGTTTAAATTGAAAGTGTGCAGCATTGATTTTCATCTACAAAATTTCACCAAAATGTTGCTAATGTGACTTCACCTTAAGTGGTACATTGCTACACTATTGCTTATGGGCAATGGACCTTCTTTGCCTGCAAAATTTCACAAAGTTTCTGTACCTTCAGTTACCAGTTCACCCAAAACAAAACACCCATGAATTGCCACGAGTGTGTTAGCAACTGATCTTAAAAAGAGACATTTGGATTAAAATTTTGCAAGCTTGACATTCACAATACTAACCCATTTACAAGCAGCGAATGGCTAAATCCTGACTTATCATTAGCTTGAGGAGTCTGAGTCGCCCAACACTCATTTACTTTCAGATGGAAGAAATCTTCAGGCTCCGTCACTTGGATCTGGACATAGATTTGATCTCCAAGCTTAATAGTAGGTGCGCTGGTGAAAGCCTCAGTGTACGTGTGATCTTTAAACAGGTTCATCTCCACCTTGGCATCCACTTCACTCACCTTGAACATCCTTTCACTTCAAAAAAAAAAAAAAAAAAAAAAAAAATCTGTATGGTTGGGTATAATTTGAAAGTACGTTTTAAGCAAAATTTTATTTTTGGGTGGACTATTCCTTCAAAATCAATGTGTTACCTGGAGAAAGAGATGATGGGAAACTCCAGGCTGAGTCTACGGGTGTACGGATAAATGCACTTGTACTCAAGCTGTACAACTGGATCCCTCACAATGTTTCCATAGATAAGTGGGTCAGACATCATCGTTAAGGAGTACACTATGTGCGTTATGTTCTTCTGTTTAAGAGTGGATGGCATTTAGGGACATGTAATGTGAACACTGATGCTGGCATAGTTTTTTTTTTGGGAGGTTGGGGGGGGGGGGGTAGTATTTTACCTCCAGAGGTTTGCCTCCACATGCAGTGTACTGGTCCATTGGTGTGTGCACCATGAAATAGACTGATCCAGAGATCTCCTCTCTATGGGCTCTACAGCTGGCATTACTCAAATGAACGGCTTCTATTCCCACATTGTAATACTTGAAGAACTCTTCATCCACTAGGATGGAAATGAAGTCTTTGCCACACGTCACATTCATTACTGCGACTTGAAAAGAAATATTAGATTAATACAAATTGTTAAATTACAATAACATTGGAAAAAAACAGTAAGTTTGTTAGTCTTAGGTGGTACTTCGTTAGCCAAGCAACCAGATTCAAAAGACATTCTTTAAGGGAGGGAGGCATGCATGCTAAGAATTCTAATTCTTGAGAAGAATCTTAAAAATAATTGTAAACAACTTGAAGTTAGGATAACCTAACCCTAAAGCTCATTTTATTCTTATTTTTTATTAAGATTAGGAATAAAATTACATAATACACTAAAACTGAGACAACCCAAGTTAGACAAAAGTTTAAAGTGTATTAAACTTTTAGAAAATTATTCAAGACTTGAGAACATGGCCCCAGCTTGACAACTAAACACCAGTCTAGGAGATCAGTATAAACTAGTTAAGACCAGCAGTTCAACCGGTTACACAGTTTAGGCCACAAGGTTGAGTCTTCTTTACCCTGGTCGCAGAGATCTCCAAAGAAGCCGATAGCACATTTACAAGTTCGCCTCTGTGACAGACTGCAGGTAGAGTGGTCAGAACACTGCGATATCTCACATTCACCTGAATGAAAAAAAATATATAAATAAAAAAATAAATAAAAGGTTTAACAACAAGACTCGACTGAGATTCAATATTTATCACATGTGACCTTACCAGAAATACTCCGAACAGCACAGAGTAACGTTACAAGATGCAGAAACACCTGTGAGAGAAATTACAGGGAGTTAAAAATTATAGAGTTAAAATCTGACACTGAGATCCTAAAAAAATAAAAACCTTTGATTTCTGATAGCCCGTCATTTGTCAGCTAATCTTTTTTTTATTTCGATTTTTTTTGTTTGCTTGTTTGTTTTAGAAAATAGCAGTTGGTAGCCTAATATCTAGTCTATATGTCAAATGGAACCTATTTACGTAAATAAGGATTAAATACATCAGAGATGAGCTTGCTACATTAATTTGATTAATGACAGCTGTAACAAATGCCTCTGGTCGTCTGATTGACACATTAAATGACCAATCACTTCTTTGATATGACGTTTATGAGGCGGTACCGACGAAATATAAATAAAAAGGCAAACATATTAAAAATACATTATCAGACACATGCATAGCTTGTTATTTCATTGTTAACGTTACGTTATTCATAGGCTACATTATAATAATATGTTCACATAAATAAACATAACACTTTGACTATTAAAGCTATTAAATCCAGTCATATTCTTAAATGACAGCATTTAACAGCATAGGCCTATTAAAATATATATATATATATATATTCCAAAGAATATGTGACTCGTATGACGTAATCAAAACAAATCCGTAGATCGTCGCTCGATTGGTTCACCCGTCGCTGCTTGACGTTTGTAGGAAGTCATGTGAGCCGGGACATATGGCGGCTTTGGTCAATCGTTGATATTGAATAACATTGCGAGCTACCTCTGCCATCACCCGCGAGGAAATATTCATCAGGTTTACGTTCCGTACAGAAGTCATCGCGGTGTTCGTCTCTTGTATATTCTGCTTTGGCAGTATGTTAGCTGCCCTCATCCTCTGCCCCTCGCAGACAGCAGCAGCTCGTGTTATTTTAGAAGTGATGCTCGTGATGAGAGTCCGCCACGGAAACACAGTGTAGGCGTCGTCTTGTCTGTAAACAACACACGGGCGAGACGAGCAAAATCTCTTGGATAAAACATTAATACTTTTATTCAGTCATACACTAACCGAACTGTCATCTAATGAGACCCTCTCTTTATTCACCAAGCTTTATTCAGAGACTACGTAGTTGTGGCTTATGCGTAATTAAAGTTTATTTTTGTTCGCTAATACTTTGAAAAAATGAACACAGAGAAGGATTTTTCTCCGTTGACACCAAACATAGTGAGAGCTCTCAACGACAAACTGTACGAGAAGAGGAAGGTGGCAGCTCTAGAGATTGAAAAGTGAGTCATAATCTGTTGTTTATATTTCATAAACGAGAGGAAATGTTTCCAAATTAGAATGTGTGGTATTCATTTAACAACAACTGCTGTTAGATTTGCTTGTTCCCATTTTGACACGCGTACTACAGCGTGTGAATTCTAGTTTTTATCATGCATAGTTTCTGTCTGTAATAAGTAATTAATCGTTGTTATTTTGCTCAAATGGAGAGCTGGTCGCCTGACATGCCACATGATCTCATTAGTCATGTTTATTATTAATAGCCATAGACCCAAAGTCCAAACAGTACAGAAGTCTAGCTGGCGTTTGAATTGAATTATTAGAATGTTATGTTTTATGTATATTCCATTTATCCGCTTCTTCCCAATCTTCTGTCAGGCTTGTACGGGAATTCGTCGCCCAGAACAACTCTGCACAGATCAGACATGTCATCCAGATACTGGCTACAGAGTTTGCGCTCTCTCAGCACCCTCACAGCCGAAAAGGAGGCCTCATTGGGTTGGCGGCGTGCTCCATTGCTCTGGGAAAAGTATGTGAAATAAATGTACTAAATACTTTCTCAATACACCGTTGAATACTTGATTCAATGGTATATTGGCTGCAAGATGTTAAAAAAAAAAAAAAAAACATTTCCAAAGCAAATATGGAGGCTTTGCTTATGTTTATCTTATCTTTTGTACTATTCAGGATTCTGGATTGTACCTGAAAGAGCTCATTGATCCGGTTCTTACATGTTTCAATGATTCTGACAGCCGTCTGCGTTACTACGCCTGTGAGGCCCTTTACAATATAGTGAAGGTTGCCAGGGGAGCAGTGCTGCCCCACTTCAATGTGCTGTTTGATGGGCTTAGCAAGGTAAAGTCTAGATGCAGGCATGAATGAAATATTTAGTTGAAATATTTTTAAGTGATCAATGCTATTTAAATTTAAATGTAGTAAAATATTTCTTGAGACTAAAAAGCAAGTGTTGTTTTTGTCAACTCTTGGGTTATTACAGTTAAACATTTTTGTTATTTGAAATTAAATTAACATTAACTGATTTTTTTTTTCTTCAGATTGTTGCATAGACAACATTTCTTATTTTAATTTAGGTTAATATACTAAAATAAATTAATAAATGAAAATTAATAATAAAAACTGTATAGACGTAAAAAAAAAAAAAAAACATGACAAAAAAAGGAAATGACTAAAACTATATTAGCATCTCAGTGGGCTTAAAGTAACACTGACTAAAACTATTAAAAATAGTTTAGTTCAAATTTCCAAAATGTTATCGCTAAATCTAAAAAATAATTAATTAAAATAAATTAAAGCTAAATAGGAATTCAACTCAAACTAATAAAAATGACAAAAGTCCAAAACAAAATTACTGAAACAAAAAATCAAAACTAAATTATAAAAAATGTAAGCTAATTAAAAATATTTATAAATACTATAATAGTATATAATACAAAAATGACATTGGTAACATGTTATTTTCTTGTTATAGTCTTTTCCATATTTCATATGTAAGAGATGATAGCACAGACCTTTTAACCGTTACTGACATTTTAAACATTATTTTCATTGGAATTTTCATTATACGGTCATTCCTAACCTTTGTACTGTAATTTCCTCTTCCTGTATCTTTGAATCCCCTTACATGTGATCTGTTCTTTACAGCTAGCTGCAGATCCTGATCCAAACGTAAAGAGTGGGTCTGAGCTCCTGGATCGGCTTCTTAAGGTGAGTTTGAAATGAGAAGCGTGGATTCCGCAGTAAAGGTTTAGAATATCAAATGAAATAATGACTTCTTCTGTCCTTTTTATTTTAAGGACATTGTAACAGAGAGCAACAAATTTGACCTAGTGGCTTTTGTCCCTCTGTTGCGTGAGAGGATTTACTCAAACAACCAATATGCCCGCCAATTCATTATCTCATGGGTGAGTTGAGCACTTTCACCAATCTTTCTTTTATTTTTAATTAAAATATTTCAATTTACCTTGATTTTTATTTCAGTTTTATTTGTAATAATTTAAGTACTTCAAATTCAGTTTTCTCATTTTTTCTCAAGTTTTTCATGTTTAGCTTTTTACCTAATTTAAATTTTATTTAATTTCATTTTTTGAAAATTACAAATAGTTTTGTTTTTCATCAACAATAACAACACACTGATAGTAGTTGCCATTATAATTTTGTGATTTCCTGTGATGGTTTGACTCCAGATCCACGTGTTGGAGTCGGTTCCTGATATTAACCTCCTGGATTATCTGCCAGAAATTCTAGACGGACTTTTTCAGATTCTTGGAGACAGCAGCAAAGAGATCAGGCGAATGTATGTCTCATCATCTCTTTTCCTGTACCTGAGATAGTTTCTCCCTATAGTTTTTTTTTCTCCTTTTTAAAGAGCATTAACAGCTGCTGTTTAATAGGTGCGAGGTGGTTTTGGGGGAATTCCTGAAAGAAATTAAGAAGAATCCATCCAGTGTCAAATTTGCGGAAATGGCCAACATTTTAGTCATCCACTGTCAAGTGTCTGATGAATCAAAGTCGAGTGAGTCAGATTGTAGAACTTAGTAGAATTCTTTTTATCATAGGTAAGTAGTGTAATTGTTTAATTTTGTCTTTCTGCAGCTAACGATCTCATCCAGTTGACGTCGATGACATGGATGAGAGAATTCATTCAGCTTGCTGGAAGAGTGGTCCTTCCGTATTCCTCTGGCATACTGACTGCAGTGCTGCCTTGCCTTTCCTATGATGACCGCAAAAAGAGTATCCTGAACTCTGGTTGCATATTTAATATAAAATGCATTTGCTGAGAGTATGTTTTGTGTTCAGTGCCATTTAGGTAATGTTTTTGAGGAACTGATATGGTTCTGTTAGTATTAGTTCACTTTTCCTCAATAAACCATCTCTAGGTACTAAAGAGGCTGCCAGTGCATGTAACCATAGCCTGATGAAGCTTGTGACTCCTGAAGATGATGAAGATGATGAAGAATCACAGACCAAATTGTCCCCTCCGGGTGATGGGAATCCATCTAAGAAAGAGGGTGATCTGAATGGCAAGTTTCTTTTATTATCATTTTTCTTCTTGATTTTCTTCCAATTTTATTTATTTTATTTCAATGTGTGGAAGTAAAAATAAAGTGAAAAGGTTAAGCGATTGCATTGGCCGGGAATCGCGGGAGGCCCCGCTTTTTTTCTCTCACTTTTTAAATCCAGCAGATGGCGCTATTGTAATACTTTCACCTTACAGTCTATTGCTGAGTCCCAATTCGCCTACTTATACTACGACCTAAAAGTATGTACTTTTTTTGTGAGGGAAAAGTACATACTTTTGAGTGTGTAGCAAAAGAGTATGCACACTCTGGGACATACTTCGATGACATCATGCAACATGAACGACAACGTGTTTGTCTAGTTATGCACACCACCACTGTTAAAGTTTCATTCATTCTTTATGTCCAGTAAAATTTTATTTACTATTCCCATCTTTTTTTCTCATCGTTTTTTTTCACAATACATTTTACAATGTGTTCTTCTACCAAGTTGAGGAGTGAAGAAGCAGGGCTGCGTCGTAGAACCAAACGCAGGTCGTTTGTGAGGTGACTGGTTCTGACGTTCATGTGCAATGTGTGGAACGAAATAAAATATAACTTTAATTAGGGTTAAACATTTGAATTCTTACACTTAAAAGGTGAGGGCGCATCTCCGCTGCTGCAACCGGCTGCCATGTTTACATCACCGCAAAGCCATCGCAAAGCTCCTCCCTCCCGTACGCAATGGGTTGTGGGCAATATTAGCACTTAGAGTGTGCATTGATCTGCACTTCGAATTCTAACCGGAAATAGTAGACCATCCGGGTATCTTTGGAATACTCTTTTCAACATACTACGATTTGGGACGTACTAATTCTAGTTTCGCATACTATTTAGGATGAATAGTATGCGAATTGGGACTCAGCATATGACTTTCACTAAACGTCTTGGCTGTGGCTAATGCGCTTAATTTCTCACGGAAAATCGCTTTACGCTTCTTTTTAAATGTCTGCATTTCGCTATAGACGACCTAAAATCGAAATATAAAGTAATTCATAGCTTTTTTGATATTCCTACAATTATTTATCCTAACTTCTCGTTATGAAAGTCATCTGGCGGGAGGCCGGGGTTTGATTCCCGGCCAATGCACTTTTGTCCTGTCTCACATTTTCGAATCATCTTGCTTATTCACACCAAGTTTAAATGTTAGTGGTCAGTATGATTTTTTTTTCTAAATACATTACTTGTTTTCAGCAAAAATGTGTTAAATTGCTCAATTGAGACTAAAAACGTATTGTTATAAAACAAATCTATTTCCAATAAATGCCATTCTTTTGAACGCTCTATTCATTAGAGAATTGTGCGTCATAATAATAAAATAGCTTCTTCTGCACCAAATTATTATATTAGAATGATTTCTTAAGGATCATGTAACACTGAAGACAGGAGTAATGGCAACTGAAAATAAAAAGAAATATTAAAATTAAACACACACACATACATATATATATATATATATATATATATATATATATATATATATATATATATATATATATATATATATAATGAATGCAATCTTGGTGAGCATTACTGACTTTAGTTGATGTACTGAATAGTTATTAATAATGCCAGGAATTGTTTCCACATTGTTTTCTAAATGCAAGTGTACTGGAAATAAATTGAAAAGCCTTTGCCTTCTTTATTTTATATCTTTGTTTTTGGTTATAGATTCCCTAAATGAATCTCAGGACTCGGTAGGCTTCAGCAACATCTCCTTCTTCACTCCAGCAGGGTACGTTTTGACATTTACTGACAAAACAACACTTTGTCTTTTTGTTTTCTGATATTACAGACTAAACACAGTAAAATAACTCATTAATGAACATTAATTGTAAGTCAACCATTAGCCGTTACTTGATGTCTAGTTAAAAGATCAGAAGCTATTTAAGGATTTCTCCAGGATCTCTGGTTTACTCATTGCTGTGCAGTTCTGACAGGTCTGCTGTAACTCTGGATCTGGATGGCATAGTGCAAGTACTGGACCGACATTTACACGATTCATCCACCGGGATGATGACTCGCATTGCTGTGTTGAAGTGGTTGTACCATTTGTACATCAAGACCCCTCGCAAGGTTTCTATAGATGGTATTTTAAATATGTAGTTTCAATGCTAAAAATTGCAGTGCTAAACATGTTTTATTCCACTGTATCTCCATTCCAGATGTTCAAGCACACAGATAGTTTGTTTCCCATGTTACTGAAGACACTATCAGATGAATCTGATGAAGTAAGTCATCATAGTTTCCCAATCATCTCAGTGCAGGTCCACTAGATGCAGCAATCTTAAAAAAACAATCTCTCTAATAGGTGATTTTAAAAGACTTGGAGGTTTTAGCAGAAATTGCATCATCACCTGCTGGTCAGACGGACACGTCTGGGTCGTGCGACAACTCGGATAGCAAAACAGAGCTTCATATTCCAGGTGGGGTCAGAGATGGGCAGCCAGTGGTGCTTGGTGGGTAACAATTCCTGGATCCTCTTTATATCTGTTTACCGTATTTTTTGGACTATAAGTCGCACCTGAGTATAAGTCGCATCAGTCCAAAAATACGTCATAATGAGGAAAAAAACATATATAACTCGCACTGGACTATAAATCGCATTCATTTAGAACCAAGAACCAAGAGAAAGCATTACCGTCTCCAGCCGCGAGAGGGCGCTCCTGTAGTCTACCACTGAGCAGCATAGAGCGCCCTCTCGCGGCTGGAGACGGTAATGTTTTCTCTTGGTTCATCATCATAAGTCGCTGGACCAGCCAAACTATGAAAAAAAGTGTGACTTATAGTCCGTAAAATACAGTATATACCAGAAAAGAAGACTATTAACAGAGTGCTGTGAACATGGAATCTAACAAGCTCTTTTTATTTGACAGGTTCAAAGGTGGCAGATTTGTCTCCATCGACTCCCAGCATGAATTCATACTTCTACAAGTTCATGATTAATTTGCTCAAGCGCTTCAGTTTAGAGAGAAAGCTTCTAGAAATGAGAGGGGCTTTCATTATCAGGTAAAACCATCCTAGCTCCTTTAATGAAGACTGGTAAGAGTGTAGTAATCCAAGTAGAAACATCTGTAAAACTGAGAATACAAACGGATTCAACAGATTTTGTCACGCGTTTCGTTTATTTCCCAACAGGCAGCTGTGTCTCCTCCTGCATGCGGAGAACATATTTCACTCTATGGCAGACATCTTACTCAAGGAGGAAGATCTGAAGTTTGCCTCCACCATGGTGCAGACACTTAACACTATTCTGCTGACCTCAGCTGAACTCTTCCAGCTGCGGAACCAGCTCAAGGACTTGCACACACAGGTAACATCTGCTTTGGGGACTGGAATCTTTAAAACAGACTCATAAAATCCAGAATGAGTGTTTCTACTTGAAGTTTTGAGCTCATTATCACTGTTCTACTGTATGTTTCTACTTTTTACCCATCAGGACAACTGTGCTCTTTTCTGCTGCCTCTATCGCTCTTGGTGTCACAATCCAGTGGCCACTGTGTCGCTCTGCTTCCTGACACAAAACTATCGGCATGCCTATGACCTCATCCAGAAATTGTATCCTTGTTGTAAAGCGTTTATAATGTATCATTCGGTTTCCGACTGACTCTGTATTCTTTATGTTAGTGTTGAAAAAACGTTTTGTGGAATCACTGATACATTGATGAGTCAGATAAATAGCATTTATTTGAAATATAAATCTTTTGTAACTATAAATGTCTTTACTGTCATTTGATGTAATGTGTCCTTGCTAAATAATGTTTATTTCTATAATTATATATATATATATATTTTAAAATCTTTTAAATCTTTCAGACCCCGTACTTTTGAAAATCAGTGTATATAATTGGGAGAAAAAAAAACATTATTATTTTCTTTAAATACACTGTATAAAAAAAACCACTAAAATAATTCAAACCCACAGTTATGGAATGTGCAGAAACGTGTGGAAATGTATTTTAAATTGTAATATAGATGCAGGGAAAATCACTGAGATTTTGTACTGAATTTAATTTTTAATGTTAGATTTAGAGTTCTCTGTGTAATCTAATGTGTAAAACATTTACAAAAAAATCTTTGCATGATCACAAACTACTGTAGAATAATTTAATTTAATTAATCAAAATGTGCAACAAAAAAAAAGACAAAAACACCTTGATCAGAGCTGATCAGTGGAGATCTGGAGGTAACTGTGGACTTCCTCATGGAGGTGGATAAACTTGTGCAGCTAATCGAGAGCCCCATCTTCACCTGTGAGTCCCATTCATCCACCACATAAACCTGTTGAGCATCCTTTTCAGCTCTCCACACAAACACTCATTCTCTTTTCAGACCTTCGTCTGCAGCTGCTGGATGTAGAGCATAACCCGTACCTCATCAAGGCTCTGTACGGCCTGCTGATGTTGCTTCCTCAGAGTCAGGCTTTCCAGCTGCTCTCGCATCGGCTCAGCTGTGTGCCAAACCCTGAACTCATGAGGACCGTGTAAGTTCTCATGCTCTCTAAACACTTCTAGCATCTTCTAGACTAGGATAGTCGGCCTATTCTCAACTGCTTCATTTTTTCAGGGAAGACCCAAAGGCGCCTGTCAAAGACAAACGATTAGCCCAGCCACACATCGACTACAGTGAACTGCTCCAGCACTTCGACAGAGTCCAGAGCAAACACCTGGAAGTGAGGCATCAGAGGGCAAGACGCTCTGAGCACCCAGACAGGAAGTTGTAAAGGTCACATACAAGATGAGATTATACAGCCTTTGTCTGAAAAAGACTGGAACCTCAATAGGACCTGTAGTGGGCATCTATGTGTAACCTTATTCAGTTTTTAATGTATTAAAGCTACTGTAGGCATGAGGGACTTCAATGTGCTTTATTTTTAATGCTACGTGAAGTGCTTTATATTCAGGTGCTGGAGTTGATGTAGTATGTACACACTTGGACATAATTGCACTAGGTCATCTGTTACAGACTAAGGGTCAATGGTTCTATCATTCCCAGCTTACTGGTTTAATATAATCATCCCCAAACCATTAGTACAAAACACCTCGCACGTAGCCCTGGATGTTTATTAGGAATTTTTAACCAAAACATGATGTCTTCTCATGACAATTACTGTAAATGAGTCTTTAATGGACATTTGTCCTTTTTTGTATATTGCGATTTTATGTCTCACACAAACCACATCCAACGATATTCACCGTTTCCTAAGCATCCCCTCAGGAGTCTGCTTGTCCTTTTCCCCATGTTAACATAATTCATTCTTGGCCTTATTGACATGCAAGCCGTTTCTCTGTAATGTGAAGACAAAGTTACAATAAATTGGACCATGATCATTATATAGTTTTTGTTTGTTTTTCTTGAATCACATGCAGCTTATCAGCATGAGAACCCCAGAACCTCACTTTTTACAATCCAGCAGATGGCGCTATTGTAATACTTTCACCTTATGACTTTCACTAAACGTCTTGGCTGTGGCTGAGAGAAAACCCTCTCACGCAAAATCGCTTGACGTTTCTTTTTAAATGTCTGCATTTCGCTATAGACGACCCAAAATCGAAATATAAAGTAATTCATAGCTTTTTTTAAATATTCCTACAATTATTTCTCCTAACTTCTCGTTAGGAAAGTCATCTATTCTGGCGGGAGACCGGTGTTCGATTCCCCGACGGGAGAGCATGTTTTTGGTTTTCTGAATGTCTCTGCGGCCATGATGTTAGCGAGGTTCAAATCTGACATGACAGTTTTTGTTTTGTTTTTCAAACGAAAACCGCTATTGTAGTGAAGAGAGTTGAAGATGAGCACGGTTTAAGATTTACACGCTGCTCGTGAAACACGACAGAGAGAAACAAGCTCAGAACAGCGCCATGAATTTAGCGTGTGGCCGAAAATATAACGCATCTGTAGTGATTAGCACTAGAGAATTCATAGAGAATGAATGGGATACATTAGGGAAGATTTGTGTTTAAAATAATCCGTTGTCAGATCCCAGACCGAGGTTCGAATCCCATACCGGGATACTAATAACATTTGAAAAAACTGGAACGTCCAGAGGTGTAATGTTTGTAACGACTACAATTAGTCACAGTTTTATTTATGCTATATTTTAATTTCACACAGAAAAATTATATTAAAAGAAAGTATTTTATAAATGTATTCATTTTTGATTACCATTTTGTAAAGTAGACTAAGTAAATGGCTAATGTTATAAATGCTTTTTAGAGAGCCGTTGACATCTTTTTTTAGCTCTTAAAACAACTATATGTGCCTGGCTGCACTAGTGACACGAGAACGCTGAAACTGCCGTTTGTCTGAAATGGACAAGAAGATCAGTCCATCTGCTTCTGAAACTTCTCTCTTTTTTATTGCACTTTGATCACAGATTCTTTTGAACGTTCTTCATCCACACGAACTTCATTCAAACTTCACATTATACATAACACTTCTCTCAAGTCTTTGAGCAGATTCATCCACACACTGAACAACAGTTTGACCTAAAATGAAGTACCATGTCTGTTTCTACAGCATAGATGATTATATGCTCTATGATCAAACACATCTTTAGTGTTTTGTCATATATATCTCACATAGATGGCCCATGTATTCTGGAGAAAAGCTGTAATTTCATGTAATTTCTGTTGCAACTTTTTTCACTCTCAACATGAACCGTCAATATGGAAGGAATGAGCAATGGGATCACTGAGAGTTTCTGATTTATCCATAGCTTAAGATCAAGGATATTCTCATTCTTTCTGCTAATTTTGAAGGATTTCTTGCATTTGCCTTCGACATTTAACTAGGTAACTGTCAGGATGTGCTGCCAAAATATATGCAAACCCACCAGAATTATCACAAAACATTAAAATTTGGTCCTCTCATTCCCCTGCAGAGTTCAATCAAACTACCACAATTTGTCAACACTGCTCTCAAAGGTTTAACTACCTGTATGTCCAAGTCCCAATAATTTATGTACCAACAATTAACACTTGCAGGGCAAGTAGGCCATAACATTTCCTCTGGCTTGCAAGTCATTAAATTGACTTTCTGCATAGACTGCATAAAAAAGGTCAGCACTTGTGTAACTTTTACTATATTCTGTTTAAAGGAATAGTCCACCCCAAAATTAATATGTAATCACACTCAGGCCATCCAAGCTGTAGATGAGTTTGTTTCTTCATCAGAAAACATCACTTGCTCACCAATGGGTCCTCTGCAGTGAATGGGTGCCGTCAGAATGAGAGTCCAAACAACTAAAAAACATTTACATTTTAAGCAAATATACATTTTTGAGTTAACTATTTTTAAGGTGGTGTTTGGGGGACGTTCACCTCCACCATTTTAACTATAATATATAAGATAAGAAAACATGTATCATGTTCACCAGTCAACTTCAAGATTAGTGGCTCAGATGTTCACAGCAATATTTGCAGTGTCTACACAGCCAGAATAGTAAACAGAAAAACAATGAAAAGTTCAGTAGTGCACCAGAGAGAATGTCCCTATAGAACCGGATAGTGTAAATGGTTTGATAAAACATTTATTAGTCTACTGAAGTCATGCACTCCTTGTGGAGATTGTTACGTATAAGATGTTATGTTTTCTATTTGCTCTGTGAGTTTTAATTGGCTCGCTAGGGGTTTTACGGGCACCCTGATTCTCTCATGGGACATTGTATGGGTAATACTCCTTCACAAACTTCAAAAAGGAAAGGGAAAATATAAAAAACTTGGAGCGAACACTTGATTAGGCTTAGCTTTCCGAGAGCTTCTCACTTGACTAATTTTCAGCCAAACTTTGGTTCATCTTGGAAGCGGTTACGCTTTGATGAAACTGTGGACATAAGACAAATGGGTGAATGAGAAAACACTGGTGGGCTATCAGTGATACTGGATTAATAATAGATTGCAGGAGATGATCTTTGATATGCAGTATGCAACTGTGCTTTGTCTGTGCCTTTGCTTGGTTCAGATTGCCTCAAGGCTTGCTGTTCTAGCTGAGCAGAAAACTTCAGATATTCATCATTTCCCATTCCTCAGACTGTCAGACGCATCTTGTCGAGTTTCAGCAACACTCTCAGACTGCATTTAATCAGATCTTCTGGTAAAAAGATTGCACTATTGAAGCTAAAAAAAAAAGAAAAAAAAAAAAAGAATGAAATCTGGATATAGCCTGCTGTGTTCAAGATGTCAAGGTTTATTTGCTTTCCCTGCTGGTAAAATGATGTAACTACATTAATAAAACTTATAGGAAAAAAAGAATCTTTCTTCTTTGACAGCCATTAAAAAGTAACCCTGTAACCTGACTAAATATATATATTTTTAAATAGGTTTCATTAAAAATGGTATAGTCCCCCCCCCCCAAAATATGGTTACCAACAATCTTCAAAATATTATCTTTTTATGCCCAAGAGAAGAAAGAAATGTTTAGCTCATGGCTGAGATAGGGATAAAGTCACAACTTGATTCTACAGTTTTTATGATGTATACTTTGCAGAAGAACTTACTGAACAGACAAAAACACACTTTACACAGCTTATAGCTGAATTTTCACAAAGTTAACTCTCAAGAACGAACCGTTTGTTTCAGTTGTTTGTTGGTGAATATTCACTTGATCCAATGTTGTTTGTTCTCTGCATTCTAAAGTATTTATACTCATTTAGCGATTTGTACAAATATGAATAATTTCAAACCGTTTTGTACTGAAAAGATAGTATTGACTCAAAAGAATGATTCATTCACAAATAACTGGCATGGATGGCTCAGTCGAATTTAAGGCGCATACACATAGATAGCACAATCTAATAGGTTCTAACTCAATTTGACATAACAATGACATCATTCACATGCCTCAACTGATTGGTTTCTTTAATATCAGCAGCAAATGAGTTCGCTGCTCAAAATTCAAATAAATGGCTAGTAGTTATAGCGTGCTTCAGAAACCTTCCCCAGCTCCACTTGTATAGATCTGCTACAGGGTGATTGCATGTATTTTATATGGGGGTTATTTCACATGTTATATGTGCAGCAATATTTCTTACATGCTTGCAGCAGCATGTCTGTGAATGTATTCGCAGTAGCAAGTCTCTGTACTTGCTCTGCCACAGCCACAGCGTAGCAGATCTATTCCGCCAAGACCAAACACATTAACATTGTCATGTACAATACCATGCTAAACTCTCAGAGAGTCGTCATGACAGACCTACTGAAATACTCACTTGAAAAATGTTTTATAAGTCAGTCTGAGAACTCGTGGTTAGCTGCAGAAGCCGCTGCAAACTCACTCCTAAAAGAACTTAATTTAATCCAGTGTCACTTTATAGCAATAATAATTTGAATGGTACACTTTGAGACAATCCGAGGGCCGTCACCCACCCCAGCTCCCTACTAAATCCAGCCCTGAATAGCATTATACCAGCCTTTGAAACTTTATGTTCCCCACACACAGGCTCATAAGTTCTTGTTAAACCTCACCTTTGGAGGTGAGATTGTTCAGCTATAAAATGAGCGCAGGAAGTCATGACCCGTTTCCTCCAAATCCCATAAAGAGGCTGGCGATAGGAGACATGCTCAAAGGAAGGCCGTTGTTCTCTGTCCAGGCCTGAGATGATTAATAGGCAGCAATCTGTTGCTTTGTCTGAATGAAAATCGGTGTATATTGCTTTCCAGGATCTTCTCACTGTGAGTAAGTCCTTATATATGACTGTGCCTGTGAAAGTCCTGGGGGCTTTTGCTTTGTACAGAGATGACAAATGACCCTGTAGCCAGTTCCCACTTTCCTTGCTGCCCTCAGGCAAACGGTTTGTTGTTTTCTGCTCAGAGTTATGCAATATTTGTTTATTTCCAGATGAATAATACCACCCCAAAAATATTGCGTCGTGCATCATTCTAATTAATACTGTTTGCTCATGTCTTTTAAAATTTTCATGCATAATTTGAGAGCACACAGTAAATAAATCAGAACTTTTACAATGCTTATGAAGTCATATATGCTAGTGTACTCCCAAGCATTACATTTTCAGAGATATACACATTACACATTTAGAAACGTGATCCTTCTTTTCTGAGGGAAAAAAAAAAGCTTGTGTTGAAGAGTTCACCCAAAAACACCCTCTTGTGGTTCCAAACCTTTCTTAAAGCAGTGCAAGACTCTTGCTAACTTATCCTTTTGTATTTCACAGACAAAAAAAAGTAAATAATTGACTAAATGTTCATTTTCAAGTGAGCTACCCCTTTAAATGTTTATTTGTGTCATCTTTATTAAAGTTTTGACTTCCTCCCAACACGGTCCCTGCATAAAGCAGTCAAGGATCCTCTTGCAGCAGTCTCTTAAATCATGTGCTGAGGAAAAGACAGAAAATGATTACATTTCTTGCCAGGCGTGACACTGCATTTTCACCGTGCTCTGAAATACTAATCATACTGACTCAATGATAGAGGGTTTTGTCTAGGCTAGCAGTTTCATAAATCATATAGTTCCTTCAATGATCAATAAACAATTATTTATAGAGATGTGCGGAAATACATTCATGGCAAACTGCTGATGGTTCTGTTGCTTCCTATCCAATAGAAATATCTTGTGCCAGAGATGGTTTGCAGACAGATTTTCTTCTCACTATTTGCAGTATTCACCTCTTTGCGTGTTGCTTTGTGGCAGACACTCTGTTATTTCAGATGAACAGACCATCATTTGTTTGGACTGCATTCTCAAGATTGGTTCCTGCCTTTCAGTGGAGACGAATGATTGTGTTCTTTCTTCTGACAAGCAGTCAATACTTCATTTTGTTACATCTCTAGGAGCTCCTCTTAGACTAGAGTATTTTGCAGTCGACCTAATAGATTTAGCCAGTATTTTCACCATTTAGTGAACTGGGGGTTGTTTAAGATTAAAATCACAAGATAAAAATGGCCAAATAAAGAGTAGAGGTTAAATCTCCAATTAGCTGAATGTTTGCACACTAGAAAAATATGATCAGACCAAAAAAGGTCCATCAAAAATATGTTTCACTTGTGGCAAAATGCAAATTGTCTTAAAAACAGATCAAACAGACAATTGTATTTTTCTTTCTTTTTTGAGCACACCGAGATTCCGGTTTGATTAAGTAAAATCCCCAACCAAACTCTTGTTGCATGTTAAATAATACTGAAGTTTGACAAAATACAGCACACCTGAAAATTAAACTTTGTCATTACTTAGTCAGCATCATGTAGATTCAAATCTGGTTTTCTTCAGCACAATTTAACGTAAGAAGTAAACATTTTTGATTAGCCTAATGTAATGGTCACATAATCTGGAATTAGGCCTAAGAAAACTTTCTTTTTCATTAATAAAAAAAACTGTCCCTCAAAGACTAAACTTTCAATATCAGTTAGAGTTACCGATAATTCATTAAGGGTGAGGTAACAAATAAAACAACCCAAAAATAAGACAGTGAAATGTTGTCGCACTGCTTTTTTACGACTCAGCATAGATTATGCTAGCATTTAACATTTTACAGCCACTTTTAACCAAAATGGTATCAACATTTACAATAAACAATACCAAATTACATCATTATAATAACTTAACTCAAATCCTATGATATATTGTAAATAGTGAGTCGTTCACTCAAGACTCGTTCTGAATGAATCACTGAATCAGTAGCCTACTCAAGGCAGTAAACGGATCAGTCCAATTCATGAATGAATCATCTGTGAATTTGTGAACCAGTTCAACAGATTCAAAAGAATCATTCTTCACGAATCTGACGGACATCACCATCGCAACATGTCGGTTTCTTCGACGAAGAAAATAATGTTTTGTTCTGGAATGTATAGAGTAGGCCTAAAGTTTATATTGCTTGAAATACAGACCTATCATGCATTCCACATGATTGAGGATATACGCAGTTGTCATATAACAATGATAGTGGATCATGTACTCAGTGCCAGCAGACTACGATTGCCTCAGTGAGTCCCATGCTGAGGGAAGTCAATGGATTTCTAGGAGTTTCATTTCCACTATTCACCCCGCAACACATTCAATCTCCACATTGTGGTGTTCTCTACAGAGAGATGTAAATAGGAACGCTGACATGATTCCCCAGTGGTGATGCACTAGGTAATGAAATGGAGCGAATGCCCTTGAAAACAGATTATGGGGAAATAAAAAAACCTTTTGTTCCAGGTGCATTCATGAGCTTCACTTCGGCATTGAAAGGACGGGACATTTGCCAGGAAAGAAGCTGAATATATTTCTAGGCTTGATTGGTTTAGGAACCTAATCATGACATCAGCTCAAACTGAAGAAGAAGGTCAAGAGAAGTTTTTATCACAGAAATGTGTTTTCTAAAAACAATTCAGCAAAGAGGAAATGAAAAACACGACAATCAAATATGGTCAAATAAAGGCATGACATCTATTTTTCTTCTTTATATTGCTATTTTGGCCAAGGAACACCAAGAGAAAGTTTCCTTCACCCTCCTTTGGAATTCATGGCACATCTGAGGTGATTTTTCGAGGTATGATACTTGCACCTGGAGTGAGGAAAAAGACATCATTTGTTCTCTGTAAACAGACACGTCTCGCCACCTCTCCAGGTTAAGAGGATGGCTGTAGCTTGCTGAAAAGCCTCAAAGAAAAGTTCCCAGGACAAAACTCTGGCTCTGGATCAGCCAGGTGCAAGAGAACGGCTTGCTTTCTCCAGTCTCAGCTTTTCTGGCACATGATCTTCAGTGACTTACTCAGCAATGTTTTCTCACAGAGTTAGGCTTGTTGATGTGAGAAGAAATTATGAAAGAACGCAGTTAAAAGAAATGTCGACGTGGACTTAAATAGCTGGAATACAAAAAAATATTGTATGTGATAATCAATCATCTGGTTCTGTATTATGTATTATGCATTGCTGCAATTTATAATAAAACCATTTGTTTTGTTACCTTTGTTACTAAGAGGTAAAGAAACTGCATACTCTCAGAGCAGGTAGTTCTTTAGTATGAATGTGTGGAGTATGTAATTCTTTACGTTCATTATGTTGTCATTGTCTTGTGATCTACATGCGTCATGCGTCATGCGTT